>NW_005842647.1:271020-282920 GCF_000455745.1 Alligator sinensis | reverse complement strand
GGAATGCACACACTCATTCTCTCTCACAAACTCCATGCCAGTATTCTAAGTAGGGCAGGGCAATCTGGGCACCAGTCCTGGGCACTAAGAGGGAATGCCAGAATGGTGGCCAAAGAAAAGTAGGAGGATTTCAGCACCACTCCATCTCTGTCCAGGACACCCAAATTGTTATTTATGATTCTGCTCCCCATCCCTCGCATGGACTTTTGGCAGAATCTTTGACACTGATCATCTGAAGAGCACCTTGGGTTCATATTCTAGTGCCCATTTAAAAAGCCAGTGACATTTCCAAGAATCCTTCATAAGGAAGACTGCTCCATTAAATCATTACCAGAGGCTGACCAGCTGAGTCATAGGCCACTATGCTCATGCATTCTTTGCATTCCTGATCCTCCACATTTATTTCGCCACTTACCTCTTAAATACTCTGATTTTGGTGTGTGTTTGTTTTTTTCACAGAAAAGTATTTTCATCCTAACAGAGTGGAGTTTTCAGCTACCAGAGCACTGACCATCAGTCTGCCCTTTTCCGATGCACATCTTTACCTCAACCAACTATAATCCTCTATCTAAAATAACCCCATTTCTGGTTTGAAAGGACCAATTTCTTGTCAGGTGAACAAGGGTGATTAATTTCATTTTGAGGTACTATCTATTCTTTTGAACCCTGTAAATTAAATTGGAATGACTTTGGACTAAATTCACAGAAGGACTTCAGTCCCTGCCACCAAAACAGATTCCACAACCATGACTTTTAGATACCAAAGAACCCAAGTTTTGTTGTACCACTGTTTTTTCAGGGTGGTGCATAAAAGGGAGTCAGAGAGGATGTTCTTGTGGATCCTTTTGGATTAAACATCTATTTCATGGTTGCCTAAAATTGTAGAGGACTGGGCTTGATGAGGAAAGAGTTAGGCAGCTGATGAAGCAATCCTCAAAGGCAGGATGCTGAGTGGGGAGGCACTTAAGCTACCCAATAGGAAATGCCAGAGAAATGGGGTTGTCTTAAATCTCAGCCCACTCAGAGAGTTAGGTGTTGGGAGTGAAACATGGGTCTCCACTTTTGCAGGTGATTGCTCTAACCACAAGTGTGCACCATTGGGTGCAATGTGTTTCATTGTGGGGCATCTACATGTGTACTTTTCCTACAGAGTTGACTAATTAAACACATGTGGTGCTATTAGGCTGGAAAAAACTAACTAGCTCTGCCATAGGATAATACTGCCTCACACAGGTGCTATCCAATGGTGGACTTATTTACTCCACCTCAATGCACGTGCAGACAGTGACCAGGGTTGGCTGCCAGCTAGCCTCACCCTTTAGCACCCTTGTTTCCCAAACAACTCCTTCACAGCATGTTGAGCCAAGGTGGAGAAGCTCTGGGCTAGCAGGCTGGCCCCCTGGGCCCCCTGGCAGTCGGGCCTGTGCCTCCCCAGCTCAACATCCTGTGGTCCCGGGTACACATGTAACTGTTGCACCCAGGAGCAATAAACTTCAGCACAAACTGCACCAGAGTTTATTTAGCTGTGGTAATTGCACAGCTGAAGCAAGGTGCTGACAGTTTTGTGTATAGCTCCTGGTATTTGCTATGCTGTGTGTATTTCTGATAGTCTTGCCATAGTGATATTTTAAACAGATAGACAAAGACAAGGAAGGTCAGGCATGCAGTGCCTAAAGCTATCTAAGCGCACCAATTAGTAAAGTCACAATTGGCTTAGGAAAGTGAGGCATATCCTGCAACTGCAGTCCTCTGTTCAGTGCTTCATCTGAAGGACATCACCCATGAGTACAGCCATCCTTAGTATTGCAAAGCATTTTGAACTCAAGTCATGTTTAGGCATGGCGACCAGCTGGAGTTTTGATAGCAATGCTATACTGATAGGTACATCTGAAAATATTGCTGCTGACTGTTTTTTAGTGGGATACAGGAACTTAATTTACTGAAGTGCTTTTGAAATTATTGCTCAGTTGGTTCTTTTTAAACACTTCCACCAACCAGAAGCCATCTTCCCATTTGTGAAAAGACTATATTAGAATGGGATAATTCTAATGTAATAAAGGACTTCATCTGTCTGTCTGTATGTCTTTCTGTCCATAATGCTTTGGGGCAATTGCACATGCGCAGCTGAGAGGGCCGGCGGCAAGAGGTTGCAGTGGCTCCCCCTCCTCTGGCAGGGAGGGAGCCGCTGCTGCCTCAGGTGGGGAGGTGGGAGCCCCACTGCTCTGCAAGAGGAGGTGGAGGTGGGTGGACAGAGGAGAGGGACGAGCCTCCACTGCCAGCTCCTCAGTCAGGGGGACGCCCTGTTGCTCCATGGGGGGCGGCGGAAGTGAGTGGGGGGGGGAGAGAGAGAGCCACTGCACTGGAGGCAGCGGGACTGTTTACATGGCCAGCCCTGAAGGGTGAGTGGGGGGCAGGGGTGCTCATGTAAACACTCTCTTAAATACTTCGTCATTCATGACAGGCAATTGGCTAGTTAATTATAAGAAACTATTCTTCCTATAGAGAGATCTTTATGAGGAGTGGGTGACCTTACAGGAGTTAAATCTAGGAGTTTTTCAAATGAATATAAGGAAGCCAAATATCTAGTTGGCCATGTTAAGCTGCTTTCAAAGCTACAGCCTTATGCCATCAGGGTTGAATAAATAATGTAACCAAAAGGATTATGCCTTTTGGGTAATGATAGATCAACTTTTCACATCATTATGATATCCGTCACCCAGTAAAATGATCACTTCATATTTCTCACCTGAGCAGCCAAAGCTATCAGAAGTTACTAATGCCATGTCTGAACACCTAGCTACATGACTTTTTTTTTTCATCTACATATGAAAAAAATGACTTGCTGTGACCTCTGCTTGTGAAAGAGATTGGTTCATCCTGGTGGAAATACTCGTCTTGATCTTGAAAAATCTGCCATTTTAACATGGCAGAATTCACCCATATTGAAGAAAGATGAATACAGACCTGAATATGTTAAGAAGGGCTATTAGAAGGATCAGGGAAATGGAGAGCCTATCTACTGGCAGAGTCTGTTTAGCAGAGCTAAATAGAGGCTGAGAGGGGATATGATCCTCTATGTACTCGAATATAAGATGACCCTCCAATAATTAGATTCTATACCAGGAAAATTATAACAAATTTTTAGTTTGCCTTGAATTTTCCCCACCTCCCACTCCTATATCAGGGAAAATAAATTTGGGTTGCCAGGTAGTTCCCTTGCCCTCTGCCTCCCTGCAATTTCTTCCCCTTGCAGCCTCTTTCCCCTTCTTTACTGTTAGACCTTGCTCTCCCTGAGCTTGTGGAAGTAAGGAATACATTTGCAAGAACTGACCTTGAAATTAAACATAGCTTTAGTAATTTGCATATAGTACCCATAGATTTAGTTCATCTGGAATTAATGTTACCTTTTTTGAACTGCTTCAAGTTTTAACACAAGTACTTCATAAACATACTTTTAAGCAGCACTTTAGCACCTGCTTATGTATAGTTCAAACTATACATAATATAGTTTATATAGTTCTTTTGGCAGTCCAAAGCCAAAAGACTCATGATTTACCATATGGTTCATTGGGCTGGGCCCTAGCAAAGTCAATAGGATTTCAAGCCATGGTAAGTGTACAGCTCAGCACTGCTCAGTATGTGTACGTACTCCAAATACCCTCCACAAAGGATCTATGTGCTAATTAGCCCCTCACTCATGACTGGACCTGGGTGTTCTTGTCATAAATCCTGAGATCATCCAAAAATGTATATGCAGATAAGGCACAGGGCAATGTAGTTCATCTTCATCTCACAGAGGGTGAAGCCAAACTAGTCATATGTGGCAGTCTGAGAGAGGGGGTGACAGAGAGATTTGGGGGGAGCTGTTTAGAGCCCCATTGGATAATGCTTGCCAGACATTTAAGGCTGATCAAGAAACAAAGTCATTTGAAATGTGGAGGAAAGACACAACTTAAATATGGGAATGAAGAGGAAGTAAAAATGTATGCAATATAGTGGCTCACCATGACTTGAAAAGAGTCAGTGCTGAGGGGGACTGTGCTTAATGGGCACTACCACGTACCTTATTCAGGTGGGCTGTGCTGACTTGTCTTTTTGTAGTGGGTTTCATAGTCATGGTAGGGTCGGAAGGGACCTGAGCAGATCATCAAGTCCGACCCCCTGCCATGGCAGGAAAAAGTACTGGGGTCAAACCACCACAGCAAGGTGTTCGTCTAACCTCCTCTAAAAGACCCCCAGGGTAGGAGCCAGCACCATATTGCTTGGAAGTTGGTTCCAGATCCTAGCCGCCCTGACTGTGAAGTAGCACCTCCTGATGTCTAGTCTGAATCTACCCTCTGCCAGCTTGTGACCGTTATTTCTAGTCACTCCTGGGAGTGCTCGGGGGAACAGGAATTCCCCCAATGCCTGCTGGTTCCCTTTGACTAGTTTGTAACAGGCCACTAGATCCCCCCTCAGCCTTCTCTTGTGGAGGCTGAACAGGTTCAGGTCCCTTCGCCTCTCTTCGTAGGGCCTGCCCTGCTGCCCCCAGATCATGCGAGTGGCCCTCCTCTGGACCCGCTCCAAGTTGTCTACATCCCTCCTGAAGTGCGGCACCCAGAACTGGACGCAGTACTCCAACTGCGACCTGACCAGTGCCACATAGAGGGGGAGGATCGCCTCCTTGGACCTCCTCGAGATGCATCTGTGGATGCATGACAAGGTGTGGTTGGCCTTCCTGACTGCCTCCCCCAACTGCCGGCCCATGTTCATTTTGGCATCAATAATGATTCCAAGATCCTTTTTCCCCCCACATCTTAGTGTCATCAGCAAATTTGAACAGGGTGCTTTTTACCCCTTCGTCCAAGTCACTGATGAAGATGTTGAACAGTGTGGGTCCAAGGACTGAGCCCTGGTGGACCCCACTGCCCACATCCCTCCAGGTGGAAAATGACCCATCCACCACCACTCTCTGGGTGCGGCCCTCCAGCCAGTTAGCAACCCATTTGACTGTGTAGGTGTCGATGCTACAGTCCCCTAGTTTTTTAATGAAAATGGGGTGAGAGACAGTGCTGAAGGCGTTCCTGAAGTCCAGAAAGACTACGTCCACTGCTACCCATGTGTCTAAGGATTTTGTGAACTGGTCATAGAAGGCCACCAGGTTAGTCTGACAGGACCTGCCTCTAATGAACCCATGTTGGTTGCCCCTAAGCATAACCTCCCCTGCTGGCCCCTCGTGGACATGTGCCAAGATAATTCTCTCAAAAAGCTTACCCAGGATCGAGGTAAGATTAACTGGCCTATAGTTTCCTGGGTCCTCCTTCCTCCCTTTTTTGAGAATGGGAACCACATTGGCCCTTTTCCAGTCATCTGGCACCACACCAGAGCACCACGAGTGCTTGTAAATCCATGTCAGGGGTCCCACAATGACCTCTGCTAATTCCCTCAGCACTCTGGGGTGGAGATCATCAGGACCAGCTGATTTAAATACGTCCAGTCCCTCCAGAAGTTCCCTGACTAGATCCTCACTGACCCTAGGCCTGGGTTTGCCTCCCCTGGGGCCCCTGGGTTCCCATCAGTGTCTTGGCCTTTGGCATCAAGGGAAAGGTTTCAGGGCTGGCTTTGGCCCTCCTAGTGCCTCCCCAGTATTGTAGTACCTTCAGCCCAGTGCCAGTTCCCTGCGGAGGGGGCACCCACCCATTTTTTTTTTTTTAAGGCCACAAACAAATGTTCCCATCAGCATTTTTGGCACCAGGGAAGGGTGGCTGGGCTTGCTCTGGCTTCTCCAAGTGCCAGCTTGGTATTCCAGTGCCTCCAGGCCCAGTGTTCATTTCCTCCTGGGGGAGTGACTGCCCATTTTTTGGGGCAGGACCACACAAAAAAGTAGGTTCCCATCATCATGTTTGCCCAATATGGGCCATGTGTTTTATACTCATGCTGTGCTGGCTGCATTTAATCAACTTGATAGTTGACTTCCATTACTGAGCACATGCTGCTTTTAGCAGCAGTTTAATGATATACCATGTATTTAATGAGGTTTCCTTGTATATGAATTAAAGATGAGGGGCTTTTTTCCCCATGCTGATTGGAGGAAAGAAACCCTTGTTTTGTATTTGAGTAAATACAGTAGCTTCCTATAAATACACCAGGAGGGAGAAAAACTATTTAAACTAAAAGAACTATGTTGTCACAAGAACAAATAGACATGAACTGGTCATGAATAAATGTAGGCTGATAATAAACTATTTTATAATTGGAATAGGGTAAACAAGAAATCTAACTGTTTCTGAATGGAGCTATATGAAGTAGTTGCCCACAATAGCAAGCATCTGGACTCTGCTCTAGAAGATGCCTCCAAGCCCTGTAGCCCCTATGGCAATAGCAGCACTGTGGAAGATGTAGAGTTAATAGCCAAACTGAAAGATGCCATGCAAAAATGGAAAGAGTATGTTCTTTATCTAAACCTGATGTGCAAAAACATGATGTTAGGTGAGTGTTGTGTGGATTCACAAATACCGCCTTTGTTAATTTTATGAATAATTTTGTAATGCTGGAAGATATTTTATTATTGAGTCAAGGTGGTGAAAGTTTCCTTGGACTGGTTGCTGAAATTTTGTAAATTCAATAAATGTTGATATTACTAATTACAACCGAAACCCCTGTGAAGAGGCTTGTACTCTGTTGTTAGGAATGAACTTTAAAAATGACTGTTTGTCTCCTTCCTCTCAACCACGATGAACAATCCTGAAATGAAAGCTGATCAAAACTACAAACATTTTCATGATTTTTTTCCTGAGGGTTTTTGTCAAATTATTCCATTCTTCCCAACTAGCTCTGCTTATCATGCCACACTCTTCACAACACAAATATGACTCATACCACTTTGTTACTGTATTCATCCCAATGCCAGGTGACTGGACCATAAAATGTATGCTCTGGAAAGGAAGCAACAAAGAGCTGCAATTGGAGAAGTTTAAGGGCAAAAGAGTATACTGTGATAACTTAACCAGAATGCAAAACCTTCACTCATCAAATCCTGCGTCAAGCCCATATCTTGTGGTTGAGCCTAGAGCCTCTCAAGTTGGAAATCTCCGCCAATATTGGCCAGAAAAAAAAGAAGCAGGGAAAAGGAGGCTCTTGTCGGCTCCCTGCAAAGGCTGACATGATTTTAATGAGCAAGTACGTTCCTAAGTGCATGCATAGCTGGCAGGACAACAGAGGTGCAGGCCAAGATTCCTAAATGGGCCAATGAGTTTCCGGCAGGTTGAAGTCATGTCTGCTGCTGAGTACTTCCCACTGACAGCTAGAGCCAGAGAATCCTTGAGAGCCCAAAAAGAAGCAGCAGTAATTCTGAATCCTCAAGACAGCAATCCTCAAGACTTATCCTATGGTACAGGAACTGTTACAATCGGATATCATTGTTTCTGTCATGGAACTACCAGAAGCAACCAAATGGCATATAAAGCAAGAATGTTTGGAGTTTCCTTTTAGTTTTATACTCTGGAGGATTTGAAAATAGTGGCACATAGTGCATAACCAATATCACTTTACAAGTATTTTCAAGTTAAACCCCTCTAAAGTAGAAATTATTCCAACAATCCCCTCTTCATGGCTGATAACTAAAAAACAGTGTTATAGAAACTAGGACAGATAAAGCACCATGCTGGTGCAGGAACAGAGAGGAAGTAGGTCATAACTTCCCTTCAGCAACTAGGGCCACTGTGACTTGCACCCCTGCTTCATTTTAGTCCTATAGATCATGACAGTGATGCAGAATTTCTAAGCCACAGGCCCACCTTAAACATCCCTCCCATCCTCTGTTGCTCCCTTTCTTCCCTCTATCAGGCCCCAACTCATGCTCCACTCCACACGTAACACAGTCCTTTTCCAGAGACTCCAAAGTTGGCACTACTGGATGTGTATAAAATTAATTGCATACCAACTATCTTGGGCACACCTGTGCTGGTGATGCCTATACTTCCTCTCCTTACAGCTATGACCTGAGCAACCAGGAGGGTTGCCAGGTTGGCTACCACACCTGGGCCGAACTGAAAACCTCCAGAATTTAAAAGCATGACTCTTTTTCTACCTGGACCTACAGATTCAAACGGTGTAACTCACTGCTTCTGCAGGTGGGTAGAGAGGGGACAGGGAATATATTCCACTAGAACAGCAGGAGAGATGGGCTCAGCAGAAATGTACAGTTGTAATCAGCAAAGTCTTCAAGGGATGCTTATAACAAAGCAAAATATGTGAACAAGCAGAAAAGGAAATGGTGGGAGGTGTTGAGGTTCAGCTCAAAACCTGTCACCTTTGGGGGACAGGTCTGTCTCCCAGAGTCATCACCTGCTTTTTGCTTCCACCAGAAGCCATTTCTGTCACCCTGTCCTTGCACATACTCTGTAAAGGCAGAAGGTGACTGTTTTTTACCTGCTTCACCTTGTGATGTGGATAAAATGAAGAACTCATTGGCTATGGCATTTGTACTAATTCGATATACTAACTTCTATAAAAACATAATGTACATTGGTTGGTTTGTAGCAGAAAGACCCCTTTTCCTCTTGCCTGCATTTGCTCTCTCCTCTTTGGATATGTTTCTCTTTTTCTACCTTTTCTTCCTTCCTCTCTCTTTCACTTTAAGATAAGGAATTGTGTTTTAAAATTTGTGTGTGTGCATTTTGTATCTCCCCTTGTAGTTTGGTATTTTTATCTATTTGTGTGCCATGGCATTTGTAGCTTATATTTTATACTCCTCACCTTTCAACTTTCAACTGAATGTGTTTAGTTTCATAAGTAAGTTATACATTGTAACAATGTTAACAAGGGCAGGAATCAAACTGTCCTTCTCTGTATCAGGCTGGCCCCTGAAAGAGCGAGTGAATCAGTGATTGAATGTGTAACAAGGTAGCACACAGCAATTAACACCTGGGAAGCTGCAGATCAACCAACGGAAGAACTCAATAGAAGACAATGTAACAACCAGGAAATCTCTAAAGTCACTGATCAAGGGCTAGAAGCCCTGGCCTGAGTTAAGCAACGCCAGGGACCAACTTTTGGGCTGAGTACCTCCAGATCAACTGCTCCCAGAGCCCTATTCGAAATTCATCAGTGGACTCCCAAACCTGCACGTACATGCGGACGACCCCTGGAGCTGACAGATGCTGTCCAGTAGCCACCGAGGGGGGAGAAGTCCCACGAGGGTCAACTACCCCTGGATTGGGCAAACCTGAAAACTGGGGAGTCACCAAAGTCTGCCAGGGACAGATAAAAGGCAGTGAAAAGTGACCCTCAGTGGCGCCCTCTTGATCTCCAACTCAACCAGACCTGTCCAGCCAGAAGGACCAGCCGGCAACCCCCTTCTGGAAGATAACACCACGCTGAAAGAAGCCTCAACGACAGACTCCAGTGCTTGTAGGAAAGGTATACCTGACTCTGTAGCCTGCTACTGTGTGTGTGTGTATGTGTGTGCATGTGTGGGGACCAGCCCCAAGGTTTATGATTACAGTGTTTCAATCCGCCTAATAAACTAGAATTTTAAGGACCCCGAGTTGGACATTTGTAGCCAACAGGTTGTGCCCTTGGATGTGGTGATAGAGTACTTAAGTCTTCTTGCTTTGGGTTCAGATACGTGAATTTGAGCCTTGGTTTGGACTTGTGCTGAAGACCACCTTCTGTTGACTCTGCTGTAAATGGTTACTTAGTTATTCAGGCCAAGTAGTCAAAGGCAGTCAGCCGGGATGCTAACCATATCACCCTGTATGCTGTTGGCTCGGAAGTTGGCATGCCTTAGCCAACGCTGCTTTGTTATGCCATCAGGACAGACATTTGACCATTGGGAATTTTGTACCAAGTGGTTGGAGATAGTACTACAGTGTGAATACTGAAATGTAGCATGGGGGACCATAGTGTACCCCATGGCTGACCTTTGGTGAGAGACTCCTGCAGAAAACTGTCTTGGGGGCTCTGTCAGAGGCCATTTATCTCCCTGCATAAATGGCATTGCAGAACTGGGGCAAGACAGATTGTATAGCTGAGTAAAAAAGAAGCAGACACACAGAGGCCAAGGGGACTTTATAACTGATTTGCTTTATTGATACTGCATTACAAATGAAAAATACAATAGGTGCAGAATCCGGGCAGTTTGAGTCTTGCATATTAGGCTGAGTCAAAATAAAACATGAGCAGACAGTAATATAATGATAAAACCAGTTTCTTAAACAACAAATAGAAATTCTTCCCTTCATTTAGTGCAGTGGCAGCGAGGTCCATCACCAAAAGACTGAGCTTTTGAAATCAGAGGATGAAATGGTTGAAAATATTATGAGCTATTAAGACAGTGGAACCAATTTAGGGGCCGTTCCAAGTCCATAAAGTGCTATTATGATGCACCAAAAGTTGGAAGAACAGCTCTCGAGGGAAACTTACACAACACTTCCCAGAGACGAGCCTATGAGCTCCATTTCATCAACCTCCTGGATACTAGAGATCATGGACTAAACATAGACATTGGATTTTTGCTACATTCTAATCTTCCTGGCAACTGACTCCCCAGCCCAGCCGCTGGCTTCTTTACTTTTCATTCCATCCAGGAAGAGCACACACCAACTGCTGAAGCTTCCTTAGCCTGACGAAGGTTTTTGAACCCGAAAGCTTGCTTAATAACTTTTCTCCAACTATTTGGGTTGGTCTAATAAAAGATATCAAATTCACCCAAGGAACCTTGTCTGCCTATGTCCTTAGACCAACATGGCTACAACCTAAACCCCTGAAGAACAGCTCTGGCATTTCAAGCAAATGAGCCATAAAATTCTGTTTGTATAGAAAAAGTGTTTTTCCCCCTCCCCTTGACCCTGAAATACGGAGATACTAACTTATAGACCTCTTAAAAACCAGTCAAAGAACTAGTTGGATCACTTTGACAAATGAGATGTATTCCCAAATGCCAGTGCATCATGTAGCATACTTTAGGTGAAGCTTGCAAGTCCCACCCCTTGCAATCATACAATCTAACAATGCCTAGAATAAGCTCCTCAGCCAGAACTAGCAGTAGTGGGGAAAAAAATGGTTGACCTGAATGGCTGCTTCTGTGGCACTGGAGGAACTGTACAGTACTGAACCCATGTTGTGCTTGCAGTTTCAGGGTCTCTATTGCAAGAAAAGGTTTGAAGCTGCCCTTACACTTTGCCATCCTGCCTGAAGCACTCTATAGATTAGGAAAGGTGCATGTGGAAAGCATCTGTGTACCAACTGGACTAAACCTCCAGGCTGAGTTTGCAAAAAGATTAGTAAGAATCAGGTGTTCAAAGCTCTATAGAAGCTTTAAACATTTCAGTCATAAAGAATATTGTCCCCATTACAGCTATGACCCTCCGCAGTACTATATGGGCTCCACCACATCTACCAGGGGTCTCTCAAGCTTTCTCAAACTGTGAAAACCCAAAAGTTATGTTTTGTTTCCACATGTGCAGAAGCTGCATCTTAGTCTATCCTCAACCCCAAGGTCTGGGATTTAAATGCAGAACCTGTGAAAAGCCTTCTGAGGAAGTGAGGCCCAATGGCAGGCTTCTCAGTCAATGTAACCAGAAGGAAACAACTGAAATGAAAGAGCCAACCTAGTCCAAAGTTACCAGTGGGTCTACCAGCTCAAGACCAGGTTTAGTCACTTAAAGATAAGTTGGGTCTTTCTCTGTCGGCAAAGACAGCTCCATACCAGATCAGTTGCTGGTTAACAGAAAGGCACAAGGCACAAATTATGATCTAGCCTAAAGGAATAAATCCACTGACTTCCCTGGCATTGCTCCAGACTTACCCTAGTATAACCTGAAGTTGAAATCAGTCCTCTCTGTGATCTGGGGACATAGTAAATATAGAAAGAGGAACTGAAAAGCTTTACCTGCTGAGATGCTAAAATTGTGTTTACA
>NW_005842647.1:239197-270989 GCF_000455745.1 Alligator sinensis | reverse complement strand
CTTTCCCTCTTGCAGGGTCTTTTCCCCAGGTCCAGTCAAACTACTGAGGGAAGATTTCCCTAGTTTAGTCCAACTGGATGAAGGCTCCAGGCAGACGCCCATCAACAAGAGTGTTCAGAACAGGTAAGGCAAGCAATCCAAAGATACAGGGCATCGTTACTCAACTCTATGGAGCTTTATGGATGCAGTACTTCAAGACAAGGGAAGCCAACATACCAGCCACCATTTCGTTTGACTTGATTTTGCCTATGAAGGCTGCAGGATGACCTTGTAGTTCCCACACTCCAGCACAGTTTTGCCTGCCACTGTTAGCAATTGGCAATTAGCAATTGGCCAGCCTCCGAGAACTGAGATGCTTTACTGAAACCTTTAGCATCTTCAGCAGAGCTGGAAGCATCACAAGGTTTACCTAATGGCATTTCCCACACTTTCTCCTTTGACTCCCAATGGGAAGCAGATAGGAAGAAGTTTGGCTGAAATTTTAGGTTCTTTATAATATCTCTACATGTCTTAACCCCTTTGAACATCAAGAAAAGTTTTAGATTGAAGAAAAGCTTTTAGAGTTTGCATGGATTAAAACAAGCCAACAAAATGTAGGGGACAAGAACCCCGCACAGTGCTATTTCCATAAGGCTACTAAATATTAGCAATCAAGGCCAAAAAAAATGTTCTTCAGTTCCTCCTAACAAGGAGGATTGAGCCTGGGGCAATTCACACAAGAACAGTGAGTATGGCAAGAGTTGCTGCAGCCTCCGGGGTTATATTTTGGTGTAGTGGAAACCCCAGGCCTTTCCCTTCTACATATAGTAAACTAAATGTTTGAATGGAGGCAGCTCTTCAGATCACTCCTGCGTTCAAGGACAACCTCCATCAATATGCATAAAGGACAAAAGGCAGAAACCTTACAGAAAAAATCCGCTCTTACAGCACAAATGAAAAAAGAAGATTGCAGATGCCTAAAAGTATTGGCTTCAGTTTAGGAACTGATGACTTCTTCCACTCAGGCTGGTGCTCCATAGAGGCTGATAGTCAAATTCAGCAAGGTACTTCAACAGCTTGTGCCTATGGATCAGTCATATCAGTGGGACTATGCATATGCTGAGGACCTTGCTGGATCAGCCTACAAGCCTAATTTAGTATTGCCCTGCATAGTAGACTATGCTGGTAGAACCTGACACTAGATCAGAGCAAGAGGAGTTAAAATGTTATTTCCAAAGAGGGCTATAGAAAAGGCAAGGTTACCATGATTTGGATCCAAAAATGCTAGAGGCAATGGGCAAACCCAAGGTCTAAGAACCACAGAATTATCGGGAATTTCAAAACAAGATCTGAACTTACATACCCACCTTTTACTTCCAACTAGATACACTTATGAGCCAAGGTTCGAGCTACTGGATTCGTGGAAAGGGCCAAAACCAGCAAATTGCTGAACCCAAACAAATCCCAAAGTCTAAAGGAAACAGGAACAGGATCCAACAAAACACTTAAGTATGTGTATAACTGCATTGGGGTTACTTATTCACTTAAAGGGCACAGTTACAGCATTTTGGGTGTCTTACTGTGAGAGACATGAGTTTGAGTTTGTTCTAGGCTCAAGCTGAAGACTGTCCCCAGATGACCCAGCTATAAATGGGTACCCAGTCACTGAAGCTGGGGATTCAATTGCACCCAGACATAATGCTGGTCACATCACTTCCATGAGTACCACTGGCTATGGTAACTGTTGTGCCTTAACCGTGCTTGCCCAATAGGTTTGGGCAAGCCTTTGACCACTTTTTATTAATTTGCTTAAAACTAAACACATGAATAAGCTATGGTTTGAATGCACTATCTTGCCAGATTTAATTCAGAGAGATGATAATTAAAGAATTTTTCTCTTTTCTTCTATCAATATTGTCTCTTGGCACAACTTTTTTCCCCACCAGTCAGTCACCCCAAAAGTAAAAATAAAAAAAAAAGAAAAGAAAAAGGCAGGCTTGGTATTCTGGATGGATATTTATTTGCTTAACAGGTTTTACTTTTTTTTTTTTTTCATTTATTGTATTTTTGGTACAAAGCATCCAGGAAAGCTTTTATTTCTCTTTTTAAAAATAAAAACTAGGTTTTTAAAAAAGACACACAAAAGAAAAAAAATCAATTCTTTGCAGTTGCTCTGTTTTTTGTGCCTCCCCTCCCCCCTCCCCCTGACTTCCCTCCCCACCTTTTTGATTTGGACCAATTTTTGCTTTCTTTCATATATATATAATAAAATAAATTAACGCTTTACTTTGTTGTGTATTGCAGTGCCATTTTTTTAAAACAAAGGCTTCATGGCTCAACATTGCAAGGTAATAATAAACAAAAGGATTATACATTAAAATCCTCCTCCATCTCCAACTCCCCAACCCCTCCCCTCAAAACCACAAAACAGAATACAATTCAAGTAGTCTTTTTGTATGCTTTAAATGTATGGATATATAAGGCAAAGCAAGTACAGAACTGGTTAACAGAGTGTCCCCATTTTATTAGCAAGTGAGAGTATATCATAGGGAGATGTAATTGATTTCCCCCTTTTATGGTTCCTAGAGAGATTATATATATTATTTTAACCAACCTATTTTACAGCCCTCTACCCACCTCTCTAACCTATTTGCTCAT
Organism: Alligator sinensis; assembly: GCF_000455745.1. NCBI lineage: Eukaryota > Metazoa > Chordata > Crocodylia > Alligatoridae > Alligator > Alligator sinensis. The sequence continues at coordinate 268,352 of NW_005842647.1, read as the reverse complement.
CTGTTCCTGAGCCTTTTACCTTCTTTCATGTACCACCTCTGATCCTGCACTAGGTACAGAAAGCAGGAGTCAATGTGACTTTGGCACACCTTTCACCTCTGGAATTTTGAGGGGCCTGCCCCACCGTCAGTGTAAATTAGAGTCGCCTTAAAGTGGCTCTAAATTAGTCAGCTTCTCAAAGGCCCCTCAATGCTATCCTCCATTCACCATAGGTGACGGGAAGGATGGCATGGGATCATTCTGCCAGCTCAACATCTGAGGCTGGGGATATTCCCTTTAGGGACCTTTCTGCTCACCCATTCTGGAACAGTGTAAAGGCACCACAGTGGAATGGAGACCCGGGTTTCAAAGCATACTCTATGAAAAGTGAGCAAAGGGGAAAGAGCAGGATAAGGAGACGGTCAGTCATGGAGCTGTTGCTTCCAAGGTAACTCACACAGGTCTTGATTCAGCAAGATACTATGCCTAACTTTAAACATGGGAATAGATTCATTGAAGTCAACCATACTATCGAGTGTGCCAATACTTTGCTGTATCAAAGCTGTAATGAGCCATTAGGTCGGAGAGAAGGTGGTTAGAGGGAGACCAAAAAGGACTCAGTGAATGACACACAGATCTTGGTATGAACAGCAGGGCCCCAAGGCTGCAATGGCTTATGCTTAAGTTTACATACTTTGAGTAGTCCCACTGAAATAGACTGAACTACCTGTAGGTTAGGAAGATAAGCATGTGCCAAAGTCCTTGCAGAACCAGGGCCTAGAGTGGTAATTCACAAACCTTAACAACATCAGGATAGTGTGTCTTTTTTTTTTGAAGTCCCCTTTTGATCTAAAAAAGATGCATATAGTTGTATGTCTGCGTGTGCGTGCGTCTGTGTATATGAGTGACAGCCAACTAGCTCATATGGTCATGACCAAGCTATATGTCAGAAGAGAAAAGAAACACATTTATCACACTTTTCCTAAAACGAAAAGCTAAAATTTCAAGTTCAGTATTCGATATCTTGTCCTTCCCTCCCCACCCTCCCTTGCTATTTCTGGGTTTTTTTCCCTTCCAACTTACTTTAGCACCATAACACATTTTAAACATTACAATCCCTCTTCAGATACTACACAAAATGTCCCATAAAAATAGTGCTTTTTTGCCAAAAAAGTTATATAATATATTATATATATAATTCAACTAAATCTGTGGCAAATGTGCAATGAAGACGCCTCCTCCATTTAAAGTGAACATCGGTTCACTTCTTTTTTCCTTCCCCTTTCTCTTCTTCTTCTCCCTCACTTCATCGGTGATTTTCAAAAGGTGCAAGTCGATTTGGAATCTTGTAATTAAGCGCACACACAAACAATTGCAGATGGGTTGCATTGGAATTTCTTCTCAGTTACTTTTTCATAACAAAAAAGGTGCAAAAGAAATTGCTGTTATAAAAATAAGCAAATTTTACCAAAGAAAAAAAAAGTGGTGTGGGAATGAGGCAAAATTAAAACCCTCAATATTTCTCTCCATTCTTTTTTTTTTTTTCACTTTATTGTCAAGAAAGACATGGAATGGACTCTTCTTTTTTTTCTTTTTTTGTTTTGTTTTTGTTTTTGGTATTTTTTTGTTTTGTTTTTGCTTTTTTGTTTTTTGTTCTGGGTCCTTTCTCTCTCTCTCTCTTTCTCTCTCTCTCTTGCTCTTTCTTTTGTCTTCTGTTGTTGGCACCTGTGATGTCATGTAGTGCCCAATAGGAAAAAGTTCAAGTGCCAAACTGTCCCTTTAAGTACAGGCTTGAAAAATACTGGGTACATATGGGAAAATAAAACCCCTTAATGTTTAAATGACAATGCCACAGAAATTATGTTGCTGCTGACAGCGCTGTAATCCTGTTCTTACTATGTCAGTTGTTTGGTTCTCTTTAGGTTAGCATTAAGGTGCCCCCTTTTTATTGCTCCTTGGTGAGAAGGACAATGCTTCCCTCCTTTGCTTTGTGGCCAAGGGGGCGGAGGGTTTGGGGGCCTAGGCCTTAAAAGTCCCTCCCAAGGAGAGCAAAAAAACCCAACAGAATCCCATTTCACAGTTCATTTCTGGTTGCCTGTTGTTTCTGAGGAAGCTCGCACAATCGGAGGCTTCTGGCTGGGCAGAGAGATGAGAGGACGATGTACCTTGGTTTCATCAGATGCTTGGAGCCCTTCAGCTTGCCACCGGAACCTGCGAGCACGGAGGATGCTGGGGACCTCCTGTTGTAGGCGCTGTGTGCTCTTTTTCTGCCACACGTCGTATTTGGAGTACTTAGCATGTGGAGGCTTTTGAAAGCTATCCTGAAGGTGAAGAGCGTGAAAGGAAAAGCAAAGTGAGGATCACAGTGAGTAGGCCATTGACTATAAACACCATGACACTTGTTTCCACAGAGAAACCCAATTAGACAGACCTGCCCAACTTGACCCTCTAACAGCAAAAACACCGATTGAGGAATGTTTCAGCCCCAGCACTGAGGCAATTAATAGCTCAGACCTTGAGCATGCAGTCACTGTGCTCCCCTGTTCCCTTTCTTAAAAATGTATGACTGCTTTGGCAGAAAGGGGAATTCATTGGAAGGATCTTGCGTCTCACGCTGTGCTAACAAATGTAGTTTTGAGACAGCTGAAGGGAGCCATTGCCAGCAATTCATCTTCAATTACTTGCTTGCACCAGAAGGCTCTACTCAGATGTAATAACCAATTTTTTGTTAGCTATTTAGATCACTTTGACCCAATTTCCCCTGAAATTAAACCAAGACACATTCAGTTCCTTGACTGAGAGTGCAGCAGATACGCGCATCCACTACGAGATGTCAGCAGCTGTTTTCCTGCATTACAGATTTTCACTTATTTCACTAGGGTTTTCTTTACTGCAAGAAATGTGCAGTCAAAGTCATAGGGAACAGGGCTGGGAAAAGTCATCTAGTCCAGGGGTGGCCAACCTGAGGGGCACCCCGGTGTGTGGCATGACCAGCCTCTGTGTGTGGCGTGTAGATCAGAGAATGGGGCAGCAGGCAGCATGGGGCAGGGAGCAAAAAGCAGAGCAGCAGAGCAGGCAGGGGAAGGGGATCGGAGTGGCTCTTGTGGAGGTATGGGGATTAACTTGTGGCATGCGTGCCAGAATGGTTGGCCCCCACTGATCTAGTCTATTCCCCCTGCCTCAAGACATGATCAATTCTACTTGACCAGTCTTTGGTGTCTTAGTAATTAACTTTAATTCCTCTAAACTGGAAGGTTTATTTCTGTCAGACACTGTCAGCTATTGCTGTTGCTGCAAGAAAACATAGCTCAGGGGATGGGACACTGATTCTGTTCTTGGTTCTGCCATGGATCTCGCATGACCAGAGTCAAGTCAGTTCACCTCCATGCATCAGTTTCCCCATGAAGATGACATTTAAAACTTTATTTAAATGCTTTGAGTCTATAATAGTATGGAACAGTCCTTTTATTACTAGCAAGGCTATTTTCTTTTTTTGATATAAGACATAAAATGACACAGGAGGAGGCAATCAGCAACCATTTTTGTTGTGTGAAGGTTTTAGGCGATAAGCAGAATTTAAAGTGAATAAACAATACATTTGAAATTCTGACTGGCAGTTTAAGTGAACATCCACAGCTCCATGAGGACAAGTTAGGTCTGTAGCACCTCCCATTAAGGAATCTATGCTTGGCAAACCAGTTCTCATAATGCTCTGATACACAACACAGATGGTTTAGACGCACAGGTAAACTGCAATGCAACAAGCTGAGCAAACAGGTTGAAGTCACAGAGCAAGTCACTCAGAATCTGGAAGTCAACTCTCCAGTCCTTGTCTCTCTCCATTACATTATAATGCCTTTCCCATTGCTCTGGTAACCGCTCCTACTTTTCTTGACTGAGCCTACTTTTACTTGAACAGTGAGCACAGATGTCACCTTTCAGTGATTTCATTTGATTCCCCTCTCTTTCTTTATAGTACTTTTAAAAACAATATTACTTGTATTCACTTCATCTACTACATCTTTGATCTCCTACTTTATTGGCAGTTTGTTTTGGACAGGTCATTTTACAGTAGTTCCCATTGGCTTATGGCTCTGTCCCATGACAATCTCCCTGTACTGTTTTTAGTGCAGAAGCAGCAGATCTTAGAGATAAGAATTCTCTTTTCCCATGGGACTTTGTTTTAGTAGCAGCTGATGTCTAGATGCAATCTTACTCACCTTGCTTAGTGTTGGTAAGCTTGTCAGAGATGTGGAAGACAGGTCTCGTTCAGACTTAACAGACTTAGCACAGTATGTTTCCAGAAGAGCGAGGTCACAACTCCGAAAACAGCACTCCTCCACAATGCCACGGTTGAACCTTCTGTTATTTCGTCCCACGGGCCTACCTGAAATGGCAGAGTTCTGGCAGTTAGATTTCAGTGGGTTTGATTTAGATCACACACTTTTCACACACTATCTGTACAGCACATAGACTAATATGGGCACTGCTGCCACATAAATGACTCAGACCTGGTCTGTACAGTGTTTCCATTCAATTAACAAGTTAATTTAAGCTATTCCAATCCATGTTCTAGTATGGATGCTGTTACTATTATATAAATCTGCCATAGCTTATTTTTGCAGGGGAACAGCTAACTGGTACAAAGCATCCAGTATAGCTACAATATAGCCCCAATAGTACAGCATTAGTGTAGACAAGGCCAAAATAATATATAAAGCAGCAGTAGTGCCTCTGGTGCAGGTCACGGCATATGCATCGTATTAAAAAGAGCTGGTGGGATTCTTGAGGTGCCAGATAAATAGAATAGCTATTTAGCTTAGTCTTGAAATAAGGATCCCTGCTTCCATATTTTTCTGCAGAAGGATGTTGTAGCCAGCAATGAAGTGTCCAATGCTGAGAAAGTCATGTGTGTTTCACTTCACAGCTTAATTAAAAACTAAGTAGAGCAAAGAACAGGCACCGTTTTATCTTTTTTGAAACACATACACATGGGCAAATCAATTCAAATTTGCCCATATTTCACTGTAAAACAGATAAGGTTTGGAAACATCAAGCTTCCAAACCACAAAACAGCCTGGAACCAACCAGTCTCATTTTACCCATTTCGGTTTTTTTAAAAAAAAGAGAAAAAGTGAAATGTTTTGACTGCTGTTATGGAATTAACTGAGGGGTCTCTAAGCTCATTTTAGTAGGCATCTTCTACAAGTGTATGAACTGGTCCCAGTTTAGCAAAGCACCTAAGTGCATGCTTGACTTGAGTGGTCCTCCCTTCTACTGAAACTGAAGCATATGCTTAAGCATAAGCTCTACTAGATTGGTATATGACGGCCTTGCCAAATGCCGACTTTCTTCCCATCTGCTTTCCTGGGGTGCTCAATAACTCACAGGATAAGTACACTTTAATCACTTCTGTAGATGGCATTCTGCAGATCCATGAAGGAGCAGCCTGCAAAACTCTACAGACACACACCCCTTTATTTTGATGTAGTCAAGTGAATGGGTGGCATTTTGAAACCCCTGGAGACAGTGCCCTAGTTCAATGGCCTTTTGTAAAGATAACCCTTTGTTCTACTTCATCTGACCTCCCTCTTCCCCAACTCCTCCACCCAGAACCATACACAGCCACATTTTAAGGTCACTAGAACAAGTAAGGCATCAGAGAGTGAATCTGAGCTGCTATAGGGGACGACGCTGACTCATAACATCCAGCCTGGCTTCTGGAATCATTTAAAGAGATCTATTTCCCCCCCTCTCTTTTCTGAAAACATTTCAGGCGCGACCTTTAACCAGTCAGCCGTGAAGGTTAGAAGGATGGTTCACTCCCTGGAAACGTTCAGCGAAAGGAGAAAGACAGGCATTGTTGGGAGTTTATTTCTCTCATTAAAATGTTTGTGCCATGCAAGCTCCTGGTATTTAGGTTGTTGTATTTAAAGGGGCAGCTCCGCCCCGCCCCCCCGCCCCCCCCCCCAATCTCCACCCATGTGACACCAAAAAAGGCACACTTAAGACTGGCTCCCTATTCAAGTTTAACTTCCACAGTCTGCTCTATGTTCATTTACCTGACTTCATTTTTTTAGATCAGACCCTCAGCAGTACAGATCAGTCTCCAGTGATAGGCTGCTGAATACACACTGCATTTTGATGCCTTGTTATCTCCCCAGCAAGCCCATGAGGGTGATGGTCAGGTCTTCATCAGTGACCTAATCCTATTTCTGAGTCTGTGCATATATTCCAAAGTGTAATACCTACTGATCAGTAAGTAATCATACAACCTTTTGGAGGCAGCTGCTGAATAAACCCAGTGGGTGTATTGTGTGGGTAGGTGGGTGTATGCGTAACTCTCACCAATGTATGGCAAATGTAGGCCTGGGTAGAAAAGAAACACTAGCTCTCCTACCTGGATACACACTCACAAAAAATTTGCAGCTGACCAGGCAACTACCTGAATAACTGAACCTGCTCAGCTACAGAAATGTGAACATCCTAAGATTTTCCCTTTTCTGGTAGGCACAGATCAGTTTGTTTAAGCAAGTAATCCACAAGGCTATAAGTCAGGGGCGGGAAAAATACGACCTGCAGGCTGTATCCGGCCTGCCAGGCTGCTCTATACAACATGCGGGGACCCTAAAAATTTTTGAAAATTAATATTTATCTGCTTCTGGCTGGCTGTCAAAGATAACAGGAGCCAGGGGCAGTAGGACACAGAGGAAACCAGCAGCAGGACCGAGCAGCCCAGCCCAACCCCCCGGCCATTACCCTGCTTTCGTGCATGCTCACTGCTCTAGCACCGCGTGGTTCCTGGCTGTATTGCCAGACTGCGGGAGCATGGGGCTAATGCCAATACCCCAGGGCCAGGAGCCGGGGGGAGAGGAGGGAAGAGTGCAGGAGGGGAGGGACAGAGTGTGTGTGTGTGTGTGTGTGTGCGCGCATTTATAGAGGTGAGTCCCACACGCACACCCACCATACACATGCACCGACACCCCACTTGCAGTGCCATACATGCAGACCCCCACACCCCCTCACACATCCCAGCCACCCTCCTCCCACACACATTTCCCCACAAACCCCATACCCACTCACACCCCACATATCCACATGCACCCACATGCTCCCTCACCCCACACACCTATCCCCCCAAACACACCCACACCTTCCCCCCACATACCCACACATCCACAGCCCCCCACAAACCTATACCTACCCTCTTTGCCCCACTACCCACTCACAAGAGTAAGACTTCATTTTAAGCTATTGTGCCATCACCTCTATGTACACTACACAAACGCATGTAAATCAGGACAAAAATATTTTTTTAAATGAAATTCATGAATATTGTAGATGTTCAATTGTTAGAATATCATTTGGTATTTGTCTGGTTCCAAGATGGCAAAACCCCTTGCTGAAAGCAGTACTTCCGGGGACCAGGGGAGTGACTTCTGGTGGCAAAGGTCGGGGCTTAGGGCGTGGGACTTCCGGTCACAAGATGGTAACCAGGGGGCGGGGCACCTGTCAAGGGGCAGGGCTACCCATGCGGCCCTTGATAGCTTGGCAAAACTCAGTAAGAGTCCCTCTGCCCAAAATAATTGTCCGCCCCTGCTATAAATGTTATGCTGTCTCTCCTGTCAGAAAGGCTAGAAGCAGTCCAAATATTTAGCCCATTTACAATCCCAAGAAGGAGAGAGAAGCAGAAGTGTTAACGGCAAAATAAAAACAAATTCCAGGTGACTCTTTGTGATGGTTCTGGGTCTGTCTTCAAAGACAACACTTCACATTACAGCTGGTGGCAGATTTCTAGGGTGCTGAAGTGCATGGTTTCCAGAGAGGCTTTTAGGCTCTAAAAGACTGTATTTTGCTTTCAATAAAAGGATTTGGCTGTTTTCATGTATGTGTTTGTGTAAGTAAGCAGGTAAACTATTCCAAAGCACTCGAGTGAATTAGCAATCTATTGGCTTTCAAGGAGACTTGGACATCTTAGTGCCCAAATCAACTTTTGAAAATATTACTACATATTTTCCACCGCAGTGCTGCGTGGCCCTGAAAATCCTGTCTCAGGTGCTTACATTTGAGAGATGACTAGTCCAAAATGTTTTTGTCTTCTGTAAGTTCCGTTTTCCCTTTCCCACCTTCCCCCAAGTACCTCCAAAAACTTGAAATCACTGAGAAGCTGCAGTTATCTGCTGTATAAGTTTCTGCCTGCAGTTTTCCTGGCTCACTTTGGTGCCAACTATTTTCCTCCGATAAGATATATTTTCAATTACATAATAGTACATATGAATTCAAGCAGAAGGCAATAAAGTTTTCCATGGAAGAGTTAGTCTTTTTATAAAGACAATAAGCACAGATATTCACCAGAAACTACTTCTAGATAATGACCCAAAGGCAACAGCTACCAGGAAATTTCCAGTTAAGGGTGATAACACTGCTGATCTGGATGGGTTGAATGTTAATTCTATGGTGTGATTTACGCCTGGACTGAACAGTGAATTTCCTGGCTTTTGCCTGTCTGCAGCCTCTTGCCTTAATGCTCTTGAAACACACAGGCGAGCATGTTGCTTTTCTATTACTTGGCTAAAGTGGAATGCTGTATAGCAATGGTTCCTTGGCAGAAAGTGGAAGAGGGATCAGTAGACATCCACTCTCACAGTAGTGCAAGGATTAAGTATTTGCCTTTCCCCTTCTCTTCTCTACTTAAAAAAGGGATGTACTTCTTCTATTTCTGCTCCACAAGCCCTTCAGTTAAAGCCCTCTGCTCTGCCCTCAGCTCTATCCTCTCCTGATTTTTGGTCCTGGGCATACTCCATTGATATCTATCCGGTACTGCTGAGTATTTGGTTACCCAGAATCCTTTGTGTTTGTACCATCTTTTACCTTCTTAGATCAGATTACACCTGTGTGGGGGAAGACCTTACTAGCGGAGATTTGAGCTATGGTATGAAATGAGCAGTGCTGGAAGTAAAGCTAACTCTCATGGATGTGGCTGAAGGGATGAATGCAAAGTACTTCAAGCAAATTATTTCATATCCTCTCTGGCTGTTTTGTTAAAGGCAAGGAGAGTATGCACCTCTTGCTGCCTTCAGTACTGAGTAACTGCAGACAGTCAGGCCACTTGTACTTGGGCACCCAGCTCTATGTACCCAAATCCGCATATTTTGGTTCTCTACATGTAGAGCTAAAAAATGTATGTGTGCTGTCCCTTAGCTGCTAACAATGGTGGAGAACCAGCTTTACTAACACAGTGGGCATGTCTACACGTGCATGTATGCCGTTTTAAATTTACTGAGCAGTAAGCAGAAATAGGCTGGCGTCTACACATGCAGGCTTTAAAGCGCATTAACGCTGCGTGTGGACTGACTTAAGACTAAAATTAGTCCCAAGTCAGTACACACACAGTGTTACTGTGCAGTAAGGCATCTACATGTGCATTACTACACAGTAACTAATCAGGCGTAAATTGATGCAGGTATCAAATTTATACTCAAGTCGGCATAAGTCACCATATTTATTGCACAGTATGGGCATGCACATGTAGACACACTCATGTACCGTGCAGTAATTTCAGTTACTAAACAGTAAGTGCACATGTGTAGATGCACCCAGTGTAGACAGATGTATGCAGCAAACTGTAGGCTTAACTTTTGGCATGCAGGAAAGTTGCAAGCATTGGTATAAATTTTGCAATCTTCCCTCACCCTTAGCAAGGTGTGAAAGAAATGCTAGTTCAGCAAACATAGCACAGAGTTGGGCTAAAAGCACCTGTAGGCACCTATAGTACTTAATATCACCTGTATCAAGAGCTGAGAATGTGGCAACTTTATTGGGAAGGTTATAACCTCTGTGGCTAGATACAGACATTCAAAAAGGGGATGGAGGTGGAATTGAGTACAGACATGGAGGTGGAATTGATCTAAGTTATGTGGTTTTCTGTAACCAGCATAGTTCACATTGGTAGCAAACAGGACACGCATTCGCCCTTTGGTGCAGGGGGCAAATCTTAGACCGGGTTTTGCCATTTTTAAATCAGTATATGTGTGCTGAACTTCTGTTTTGTTATGGGTATAGACTGGTTTCTGATCACTAAGGGCACTTATACACATGCGGGGAGCCTGTTCCGACATGCTTTTCCAGCGCGTTGGAGCAGACTCGATTAATTGAGTTTGCAGCCCCATGCTTCACGTGCATGGGCAGTGCAGTGCGCCTTCGTGCTGAGAAAATGGCAGCAGCGTGCTTTAAACTAAAACACTTTTGATGTGCTTTAGTTCCAAGAGCACCATCACCATTTTCTCAAGGCAGGGATGCACCGTGCCGCTGATACACATGGCATGGCAGCTTTAATTAGTGCGGCTTGCTAATTAAAAGCACCTGGCCCCATGTCAGAAGCATGTGTAAAAATGCCCTTATACTGGTAAAAGTCTGTACGTGGCCTGTGAGGGTCAGAGCACTGGAACATAGAGTGCCAAGTGGTATCAAATCAGGCTGCCAGTCGGGGAGCCTGTATCTGAAGTGCAGGTGTCCAGAGAAAGCCTGTGTTCAGAGAAGAGGGAGGATGCTGGTTGATCTGTTCCTCTAATTCAAAAAGGGCCAAGACCCTGGTCACATAGTAGTAGCCTGATTAGCCCCTGAACCAGTATTTCTCTGGAGGGTACCCCACCCTCATTATCTATTATTTATCTAGCAAAATTGTTTCCAGGATTGAAGTTGAACTGCACAACTAGTCCTGCGTATGCCTGCATGAGCAAAGAATGGTATGCATAGGTGTGTGCATGCACATGAGGGAACCTGCGCATTCATGCACATCTCCGCGTGTACATGTTGGGGGGGGGGAGTGGGGACACATAGTTGGCTGTTAGGGGAGGATGCAGAGTGCACAAGGCCCACAAACCCCAACAGAGAAATTTTAGGTTTATCTGGAGCCCTCTCCCTGTCCTCCCTGATCCCCCCACTCCTATCAATCAAGCACCAAGCCAAGTGGAAGGAGACTTTGGGTGTAAACAATCCCCTCTCCCCTGTCAAAGGAATGTAGAGACCAACAAGAGGGCCTTTGTCAAATGGCTGGGCAGCCACAGCCATTGTCCCAGTGCCCCCTGCCTGCCCCTCCTCCACCCCAGCAGCAACAGCTTCCCCCTACCACCAAACCCCCCTTCTTTTTCCTAGTATTATTCTGAGGAACGGCAGAGGGAAAGAATGTGCCCTGTCAGCATAAGTGGCTGGAAAGAGCTAAATTCTTATCAGCTGTTGGAAAGGAGGAAACAGGAGCTGTTGTTTACAGAGAAGTCAGACGCCTCTTCCCGCCCCCTCCCCCTGTCTCCGATACCCCCTCTCCCGACTCCACAAATTCCATATCCAGGTCTTCCTTTCTACGCAGCTTACTCCAAGAGTCTGTTTTTACTGGTGGAGTCTGAATCTTGAGCTCAGAGGGGCACAGGTGCCTTGCGCCCCCTCTGTCCAATGCTTTTGAGGCCACATCACTCTGGGCCTGTACCTAGTGCAATCATTTACTTGCACTGGTACAAAGAATAGGGGGGAGCCCCCCCAATTCAGGACGGTGGCATTTAACGCTCTTTGTTCATCGCTGTATTCAACTGTGGAAGATTCAGAATAGTAGTGGGTTGGAGGCTCCCTGTTTTACAAACTAGTTCAAAAATATTTATAGGCTTTGGAGTTTTAACATCCAAAGAACCTTGTCTCAAATATCTTGCTCAGACATAAGCAAGTGGTCCAAGAATCCTGCAGCAGCATTTAAGATCTAAGGCCAGATCCTCAGCTGGTATAAACTGGCATAAGTTCTTCTGACTTCAGTGGAGCTACACTGATTTACAGCAGCTGAGAACCTGGCCTAAACTGAACAGATTTATACTACATTGTTGAAGGGTCAGAGGCATTTTCCATGCCAAATATTTTCCCAGGGAGTATCTCCCTGGACTTCCTCCTGAAAAGGTTTGTGGAAGAAGAGTTTCAGTATTGGTACTATATAGGAGCTGCTGAACAAAACTAAAAGCTGCTGTTTCCTTATCCCTTTGTCCCATTTTCAAACACATATCCTTTCTCCCTGAATACAAAACTGGAGAAGGGCTGGATCCCAGAGTAAAATGCCCCTTCTGCCTTCCTGCAGGAAGCCATAAGACCTATATGCTGAATACTGTGGTTTTAGTCCATTTCTATCAAGAGCAGAGAGACCCTGAATTCCCTTTGCCCATATTATCTTAAACCAAAAACCCCTTTACATATAGTGCCTGAAGATAGAAGTGCAGAAATTAATTGTTAGGGTCTAGTCCTGCAGCCTTTACTCAAGTGTGAATTCCATTTACCTTCCAATGGGATTTTGGAATTAGCTATAGAACTAGGGTCCCGAGGAACAGCCCATATTTTTTTGCTGTGTGTGTTTTTCATTATGGCAGAGCACCTAAAGTCCCTGGTCAGGGTAGCCCCATAGCACTAGGCATCATATATAATGTGACAATCCCTGCCCCAAAGACATTCCAAGTCTCAGTAGATAAACAAGACAACAAGAGCTGGACAAAGCAGAACAGAATCCAAAACTTATTTATGGCCTATAGAGAAATTTCTCCAGCCCACTCTACTCCTCAATCCTGGTATCTCCAAAATCTAGCCCCATTAGTGTCTCAACTTCTGTACAGATGGTCTGAGAGAAATGTTCCTGACTAATGAGCGCTGTTCAGATCAAATCATGGGTAACCTCTGTGCTGCTCACCGTAGTGCTATTTCGTATTTGTTTTAAAGAGCTCCAGCTCTTGCAGTCATCAATGTTGTTTGTATTGTGGTAGCAACCAGCATCCCCCTTGAAGCCCAATATTAATCTACTGTGCTAGGCACTGTACAAAGGCTGAACAAGGACAAAGATTATCCTCAAGAAATCCCCATTTAAGTAAGAATTTACCATTTGCCCCTGCATCTACCTCACTTTGTCACAGGGGGTCAGGAGGATAAATAAATTGGCCTGGGTCTGCATTGCTTGGCACCTATAGCACAAGTGTAAAATATTAGACTTTCTGCCCCCGCAAGTGATGCAGAGGCACCACCACCATGGAGGGGCATGGAAAAATCAGCCCTACTGGGTTGGACGGGGGCTCCAAAACAAGGGTTTCAGAAGCACCTAGATACATAAATGCAACAGTATTGTTCTCCCAATTATGCCCTTCCAGTGGTTTAACTTAACTAACTTTTTTTAATCCTCTCCTTTCCAAGGATGCACAGCAGAGGTGGAAGGGTAGTGATGCATAAGGATTTGCCAATCATTTCTATATTTGGAAAAGCAGCAGAGATGCTAATTATCACTGTTTTAATTTTACTTGAAGGTGAGCAGAGCTCACCTGTGCTTGTGGTGTCTGGCTGCCAAAGGGCTCATCCTCCCATTTATACATGTGCTTCTGAGCCTGTATTCTTCAGAAATGCTGATGGTTGCTTATGAAAAATCTAGCCCTAGTTTTGAGAACTAAAGGTGAAATTTTCATAAAACTCAATGTAGCACAAGGGACCTGGGAAACACTACAGGCAGAGCTCCCTACCATGTCAAGAGCAGCCTAGCAACTTCTAATGGAGATACCACCTAGGGCTTTTTCCAGAGCTAAATGTACATAGAGGAGCAGAGTCTAGCAATATGCCTGTGTCTCAGTATGGTGACATGTCCCCTTGACTCGTCACATGTCATTCAACTGACGCGGCAGGTTGTGAAAGTATACCCTTACCAGGTGGCAAAGGGTTAAGTTGGGGCTTAATATGATTTGATTTAGCCTCCCAGGGTATAGAAACCCTCCAGAAAAACTGAGAGAAGAAAACAGATTTGCCACTTGGAGAGAAGCTACTTGTTTGCCTTCAAAATGTTTTTATTTTGGACTGGGAGGAAGGGTTATTCGAGGTGAACAGAGGTCGGTATGTCCACAAAACAAAAGCCCCATTCCCTTTCGTCGTCAGACAGGGGGAGGGAGAAGAGAGACAAAGCGAAAGAGAGACAGACACTTCTCTATATATAGACAGAAAGGAAGAGGCGTTAGACCAGACAGAGCTATCCTTTTTACTATTGGCTGGTAAAGCATGTCCACGTCCTATAGCCTCAGCAGAACTTTGGCATGTGGCTTGTTGACAGAAGGAAACGTGGAAGGCAGAAGATGAGAAAAGGAAGAGCAGCAGTCTGCAAACTCTTGCAGCTAAGCTAAGTAACAGATGAGAAATACTCCAAATGAGCTTCCAGACTTTGTACTATAAGCAGCAGGTGGGTCCTTGGTGCACTTGCAGGTAGCCAACAAAGAAGTCATCGATAAAGTGATCTCTTATGACCAGGCACCAAATCACACTAATACAGATAAATACCTTCCAAGTATTAAACTGATGTGAGCAAATGCTGTGACACCAACCAGAAGGTGAACTTTATGAATTGTAAGGGAAGGGTCCTGAAGAAATTCAAATATGCTTCCCACCAGGAAGCCTGGGAGTCCCTCACATCTCCTGAGAGATGGAACAAAAAAAAAGAAAATTGGGTGGTTGCAACACTGGCTGAGATCAGGCAGCAAAATTTAGACTGAAGAAGAGACTGGGAGAGTTTTAACATTTGGATATTGGTTCTTTTCTAACCCTCCCCCTGAAAGAACAGAGATCCTAAAAATTAATATTACATATTGCCTCATTCCTCAGAATAGGTGTCACGCAGCTGGTTGCTACATTGGATAGACTATAGCTAGAAGCACTTCTTTTTCAGTCAGGTAGGTTTATGATTATCATGTTTATAAGGGGAAGCCCTCTTGCTATCTATATCAAATGATTGAGCTCATTGATGTATTGACAGTTCCTTTTGACCATCTTCCTGCCAGTATTATCACCCTCACTGGTTCCAGATAAACTCCTGTAGTTAGATTTAAAACAGCTCACAAGTGAAAGGCAAAATATAAGTGCTCTCCTCATTTTTGGGCAGAAAGAAAAGTGTGTCCTTTGACTGAAAGTCTAAAGCAAGTCACCTGGGACAAATTGAGAGTGCACCTGTAGTGAAATCAACTGAGTTATGGCTTTATCACAGGAATGAATTTGACCTAATGTAAGCAGGAAGAGGCGAAGCATGTCTCTATACACACTCACAAAATGGCCTTTTGCTAGAATCAGAGGATCTATTTGCTTTTATTCCTTCCCCTCCTTACCTATGTTAGGTTGTTGCATGGAATGTGAAATCTAACCCCATCCCTCTAACGCTTCCAGTAACTGGGTGGAAAACAGTTTTGCCCTGCCTGAGCCAGAAGCTAAACAAGTGTTGATATCAGCTATGGTGCAACAAGGTAGGAAATCACTGTTAGCTATTGCCAGCAGTCAGTTGGTATCCATAGTTGTGTGTGGTCTCTAAATATGCACTGGGAGTAGCCCCAGACCAGCAGGTCTGAAAGCTGCCCAGAAAATGGAAAAATTTATATTTCCTCCTAAATCAATTTAGACTGTCGTTGGCATGCTTTCACCAGTACCCTACAGTTAAAACTGCAAATTAATACCTAAGTGGATGTAAGTTTAGGGGCATTTATATTATGGGACACACAATAGGGCACAGACTAGACATACAGGAGTAAGAAAATGGCTTGATTGAAAATAGGTATGTCAATGCTGCCATCACACTGTCATCCACTGTGTCTCTGTTATAACTTATTACAAAGCAACGTTTTGATTTTTCTGGCACAGCCACATATATGAAAACCTAGGGTTTCTTTATCATATGAGTGTCTTCACCATGTGCAGGGTCTGATTTCCCTGCTCCTTTGATAGTCACTGGGCACATCTACACATGCATTAATATGCTGTAATTACAGCACATTAAATTTAGTACCTGTAAAAACAGGTACTAACTTAATGCACTGTAATCAGTACTACTGCACAGTAGTGCTGGCACACATCCTTTAGGTGATGCTAATGCGCAGTAGACTAATTCTACTATGCATTAGCACGGTTTTTGCCGTGATGCGCTAATGTGCCACCACCCCACTCTTTTCCGGTCAGTCAGTTGAACATAGAAAACATGCTGGAGGTACTTACTGAAGTAGAAGCCCCTGTCCCCACAGACAAACTGCAGTGTATCCACTAGTTCCCCACCACAGAGGGTTTCAGCGGTGCCATAGGCCGACACAGAGTCCAGAGTGTATGCCAGGAAGGTGAGTGCAAGCAGCAGTCTCCGCCTAAAGGCACACATCCTCTGCACCTGAGAGATACAAATTTAAATGGTTAAATATTGGGAGCACCCCCCACCCCTTTCAGTATTTCCAAAGCAGTGAAGGGAACAACCTCATCTGCAGGCACAAGCAGGTAGGACAGCATTCATATGGGAAGAGTAGGCTCCTTAATTTATTTGTGACCATCTGCACAATGAAAACAGTGGTTCTTTCCAATCAACGCTCATTTTATCTCTTGCCAAAAGCTGGCTGCCTCAGAAGAGCACCTCCTATGGGTCACCCACTGAAAATGCCACCTCAAGTGAGACAATATTTTTATCAAAAACAAATTCCTGCCATTTCATCCAAACTGAACCTCTTCACTAGGTTGTGCTGATTTCAGCAAAACTTTCCATGCACAAGAAGTTCATTTTGGGAATTACAGCTTTGTGGGAAATCCTGTCTTCTGATTCAGGATGGAAGCACATTTCAAAATTTCCTCCAAAACTGAAATTCTGAGTTTTTAGCCAACACCCAGTGCTGCCTTTGTTGAAAACTGCTGTTGTGGCAGGAACAGGGACAGATGGCTTTCGCTGCCACCACTGAATGTGTCTTTACATTTGATATTAGCTAATCACAAGGACTGATCCTTGAAAACAAGCCTAAATGTTGGGTTACAAAGAAATGCCTAAGGATGAGAGTGACAATCCTAATGGAATCATGTATCTCGCATACCAAGTGTCAGAGTGAAATTCCCCTCCACAATAACCAACCTGCCTTTAAAGCAGACTAATAGCAATTTAATGCAGCTAATATTTGCTATCAAGTTTCCATTAAGGTTTCTCTCTACAATGACCTGTGGTAACTCCCTCTCTTCCAGTCCTAGGCCTCTGAGCAGAGACTGCCAAGCTTGCATGTGTGTGTGCACACACATACGTGCATGTGTGTGCATTCGTGTGTGCGTGTGCATGCACGTGCAGATGACAGACAGAGTCGTGAGGAGACTGGACAATTTTAGGGGTGAGAGGGTGGATTAGTACGGTCCTATACTAAAGACTGGAATTAAATTACCAACTCGCCTCTATTTGTTTGTAACCTAAAACAAAATTTCAAACCAAATCTCTCAGAGGTTAAAAGGACAGTGGGTATTAATCCCCATCTCACCAATTATCTGCTTCAGATGGCCAGGCCTAGCAGGGTAGGGCTTGAATACAATCACATACAGGTGTACTGTACGAGTAACCCCACTGAGTAGTGACTCATACTTTCTGGGTGACTTTTGGCAAGTAACTTGACTTCTGTGTCTCAGTTTCAGGATCTGTAAAAGGCATAGTTATTACCACCTCACAGGCAAAGCCTAAGCCCATGCATAACTTGAGCCACTCTAATACCTCAGAGATGAGCACCAAAGGAAACCTAAAAATAGAATAGTGACAGCAGTTGCTAAAATCAGGTCAGAGTTGAAAGAAGGAAAAAATGTCAAGATGGCCACTGGAATGGAGCAATTTTGACATCTAAAATTTCAAACCGCCAGACTTAATGACAAAAAAAGATGATATATTTATGTATTCATATGGTCTTCATAACCACAGCATCTGAGCGACTTATAATCATCATTAATGGATATTCCTCCCTTCATCCCTGTGAGACAATGTGGTTTTATCTTTGTTTTACAGATGGCGAACTGAGGCACGTGGTAGATTAAGTGACTTGCCCGAAAGACATCTGTGAATGAGCCTGGGAATAAATTCAGGTCTCCTGAATCCTAGCGTGGTACTCTGTAGCCAGCCTTGCTCCCAACTTTCTAGCTCACCCGCCAGTGACAGAAGTATCTAGATCTTATAACCAGGGGTCTGCCCAACTCGAGGAGGTGGTCAGCCAATTTCGTGGGAAGATCGTGGGGCTTGCTGCCATTTTCATGGGCTGATCCTTGTGCGACCCCTCTAGGTCTCTGATTGGAAGAGGGGCTCTGGTGGCCCCACCCCTCGCTGCTGATTGGTTTGAGGGCTGTCCATCATGTGCCCCCATGCCTCACCTCTGCAAGGGCTGTCCATCATGTGGCGCTGCTCCTTGCCACTGAATGGTGGAGAGGGGCAAGGCTACATGACAGGCAGCCCTTTCCGCCAATCAGCCATCCTGGGCTCCCCTGCATAACAGCAGCCCCCTCCCCTCTTCCCCCCCAGCAAACTGTGCAGCTGGGCTACAGCACCATGAGGACTGCTAGCTCCCTCTGGGGAGCCACCATTTAATTTTCAGTAAGTTCCCCCCGCCCCTCGAAGGTTTTGCAGGTATTGCCCAATTTCACAGGCAATGCTGGATTTCACAATTTCTGTGAAATCCATGAAATCACAGTCTTGGTAGGTCCCTACTTATAACCCTCATTGGTCCTTTTAGAGCAGACAAAGAAGTAAAAGGTAGTTTATCAAGTGGGGCAAGCATCCAGAAGGACTGGAGAGGGGGTCTCAGGATGCTTGTCCCACTCAATAAACTGCCTTTTACTTCTTTCCCTGCTACCTTTCTCTGGCTATAATATTTGAGTTGTTATCAGATGGACCTGAACTAAAACCCTAGCTTAGAACGTCTCTGAACTAGATCCAGGATGCAGGGTTCGTCTTCACTCTGCTGGGATCTCTGTCTTGCATGAAGATATGTTCTGATGCTCCAGCAAAAGGAAAAACCCTCACCATAGTCTCATGTATTGGCCCAAAAGGGAGCCACAGGTGGATAACATCTATTGATGCCTGCCATCATCCTGGCCTGTACTCACACATCAGAAGATGCAGTAGCTCAGCTGAGACACTTGAGCACCTTAACAAATGGAAATTCAAACAACAAAATATTTACAACCAATGCTTACAGCATTTGACCCTAATCCATTAATCGATGGGAGCCACCAACTGTGGGTGCAAAATTAAGGGTCACTTAGAGGTGTTTGGCTGGCATTACACTTCTATCAGGAAGCACCAGGGATATCATTCCATCAGTTCATGCATCCTCCCAACCTGGTGCTTTTTATCACCAAGAGCCTTTAATCTACTTTTAAATGCCTAGGAGTGCAGGCCAGACCTTCCTGGCATTACCTCAGCACTATCTGTGCTGCTTCACTCCAATCCCTGGTGTAGTGATGGTAATCCCCCTGTGACACAGTGATAATTATCCCCCCTCCTTTTTTTTTTTGAAACATGGATTCCGATTACTAACATCTCGAAGCTTAACTTGAATTTGCAGTTCATCATTAGAGCAGCAGATATACAGTGGCACTTGCCTATGTACAAGCTGTTGATACAGGACACTCAAAGAATCCCAATTCCCAATTAACATCACAAGCCTTCTCAGCCTCCTCCAGCGCCAGCCAATTCCCAGAAGGGGCCATCTCAGTCATATGTCTGGTAGACCCTGGCAAAACCTAAAGCTCATCAGATTGATTCAGGCCTGGGGCTTCGTTTGTGGCTGAAGCTCTCAAGATTTTGGAAGATCCCTAATAAAATCTTCTCCTGACCCCCGAGGCTATATGATTTAGTCTGCAATATTACATTGGGTTGCTGTTTAAGATAAAAACCGAGTCCAGCAATCACCAGCCAGACCCCTGGCTCTGCTCTGAAAGACACCATGCACAGAGAGCCGGACTGCCGTACCACTGGGAGAGAAGTCATCTCCAAAACACAAGAGCTAGCTAACCCAATGCAGAAGCCACTCTCCCTCTCTCCACCCCACTGCTCTCCAGTGAGACTTCTTCCTAGGCATCTACTTCCAGGACCATCCTGGGAAGAACAGAAAACCCTTATTCTGCAGCAAGTAGAGCCAGCTGTACCCATAGCTCCCTGGTATCCCCAGTCCTCTGTCCTGTTAGCGGTATTAGCCACACCACATGGGAACTCCCTTTCTCACATGCATGTGTGTGAGACCACTATCTTCCATGGAAAGATCATCATCACCCATGGAGTACACTACCTACATCACATGTACCCATGACTGCACTGGGTTCCAAGTGATTTATAACTCTGCTGTTGTCTCCCTACTTTAATTAAAGAATAAGATGGGGCACTAGACCCTAGAAAACTACACCCATCCCAGACACATACCGGGAGAGAACAAACACATACCAGAAGAGCAAGATTTGTCAGCAGCGCGATATCTGATGCTGGAGGGACCCTGATGCACTCCAGTCCTGTGGAAAAAAACTTCAGCTCCTTGGAAAATACCTCCCTCTACAGACTTAAATAGCCCTGTTTCTAATGCAAAATCACCTCCCATCCCTTCACTGAGCCAAGGGACGAGACAATCAGAGTAAACTCACACCATCAGTTAAAGTCTCTGTCCTAAAAATGACTCTGGTATAGAGCACCTTTTAAGTGGCCTGCATAAAAGCTGTGAGAACAGAGATGGTACTGATGCTGTAATCTAAACCAATACCGATATGGACATGTGCGATCCAATGAACTGCTTTGTCTCTTATTCCTCCTCCCACTTTAAATGCTGTCTCTTTCCAGACAGTGTTCGGGGTGATTTTCACCTTGACATATTTTTTTTCTCTCCAGAGAACAATGTAACAAGAAACCAGACAGGAAAGCAAAATGCATATTTATTTACTACCCGGTGCTGCATTTTCTCTCTAATGAAAGCAGCTGCAACCCAACACAGCCCCACAGATCTTTTACTTATCGGTTTTGCCATATTGATTCTGTGGACTACAAAGGAAAACCCAGCAAGCTTGAGAGCATGGCAAGTTCTATATGGGTCTTTTTGACCCCTGTGACATTGTCACCTGCAGAGCATGCCTTAGTGATCTTCCAATTTACTCTTTCCTACTCCCCTCCTATCTAGAAAAGGACAGGTTTCATAGGTCTTTTCCCCAAGCGCACAAATCCTATCTGCTTCTGGCCACTGCACCCTTTTGAAAAAGGAAGCTGTTGAGACACAGGCTGTAGCTGATGGAGTGGTTTATAGGGAAGCTCAAGGTTCATGTCCTGCCTCTGCTACTATTTTGCTGTGTGACCATGGGCAAGTTCCTTAATCTCTCTGTGCCTTAGTTTCCCCTCTGATTTATCTGAATTGGTCACAACAGGCAACAGTCCTTTTCTGCATGTGTATACAGGATCTAGCACAATGTTGTCTGTAAGTGATAACTTAATACAAATGAATAAGAACTGAAAATGACCTGTAATATTCAACCTCACTGAGATGTTTCTCTGCCTAAGCTATAGTGAAAAGAGTTCAGGAGCAAAGGGTCTTATGGGCTGTTAACAGAAGTCTCACCCCCAAACTCCAGGCCCCATATTCCCTAGAAAAAACAACCCGTTTCTTTCTTGTGAAGTAAGGTGGACTTGGCTGCATATAACACTTTCCTTTTTCCTAGACAGCAGGTCACTTGCTTTAGCAAGCAGTCTGAAAAGGAATTAAAACATGATCCCAAAACAATATCCTCTGGTAAAAGCCCACATTTAAAAAAAAAAAAAAAATCTCATGGGCCTGAACCATAACTGTAGTTATATTTCATAGTGTAGTGGCCCTGGCATGGCTGGGCAGTATAGCTGTAACATTCAGTGCTGATTCCTCTCCTTTTCTTCAGTTTGCTTTCGTGTCCATGATCATTTAGCCTTGCCTTCTTCCACACAATGTTTCAACACCATCAGCAAAGGAGCAGTTCCTCCAATGAGTAACTCCTGCCAACCAATACACAATGCCAATACAACACGTGCCAACCTCAGATGAAACAACCAGAGGGACTGAGTGGAGAACAGCGGTGCCTCTAGCTCAGGACCTCTTGGAGAGACAGCTTGAGAAGAGGCCTGTTCGTCACAAATGCAGGCCCACTGGACCACTAGATAGGAGGTGACAGGTTACAGTCACTTCACCCAGGCGGATTAATTCCTCACTGCTCAAGTGAATCAAGCCCAGGGCTGCCATGAATAAGAGAGTTCAACTATCTGCTTCCCTGACACTGTTAGTGAATAAGCAAGGAAAAAGCAGAGGCCAGCCAGGTCATGAATCCTGTTCAGTGGTAACATGCCATTTACCTGTCTGTGTTTCAGCTGGATCTATTCATGTGGCTATGATCCGAAAAAAGCCCCCAGTGCAGATGCCCTGCATGGGGCTAAAGCTGCTCTAAGGCTGAAACCAGAGTAAGTGATACTGCAGACTCTCAGGGTAGGTAACTATCTGCATAATATCTTGCACAGTGGGCTCCCAAGGCACTAATGCAATATAATTAATAAGTTACCCTGGTGCAGCACATCCACAAGGGAGGGTTTGGACTGTTGCAGCAGCATTGGCAAGGTGACACCAGTGCAGCCTTCAACCTTTTTGTGAAAGGTTATTGGGATTTTGAAATTCTCTGAAAGAAAATTCCCCCTCTGTTCCTTTTGTGCACTCTGGATCCTGAGATGACAGAAGCACCTGACATGGCTGACTGCAGGCTAAGCTGTGAGAAGGAGCAAGAGCTCAGTCACAGCCCTGGGTCTGCCCTTTTCTACTGGAACGGTAGCTGTTGGCACCTCCCTGCTCAGCACCTTAGCACTCTGGATTGCCCTTGGGAAACACCTAGAAATCCTATGCAATTGAATCAATCTAGGTTGCCTTCCTGTGCCAAGGTGCCTACATTGTGAGACCTATGTGGAAGTGCTTACAAGGCCAATTGGGATCTGACCCCCTGGGACCTATTCACAGGAGCCTACCATTCTGTTAGCCCCCTATATCCTGAATTAATGCCATAAGCACCAAGTCATGCTTCCTCTCTAACAGCCCCTTTTCACCCCACTCACAGTACAAATGAGACTCTTGACCCTAAGCCCCTTATCTTCAGAACTGCTAATTGAAGCCAGAGCGAGAATGCAAGAAATAAGCACCTCCCAAAGGCATACTGAGACTCAGTAGGCCCCTTGGACAGAGATGAGGTCATGACTCCAGAGACCAGCGTGAGTATTTGGAAACTATTAGAAGATGGGGGAAGAAGTCTCAGCTAATCCTTGGGATCTCACCACTGTGGGTCTGAGTCCAATACCTGTAACCTAATATTGCTATTACTGTTCTGTCACACTGATGGCTCAGGAGAAAGGGGGCTTCCTTCTACACTGAAGAGGAAGACCTCAAAGACCTACATCAGATCATAAAGTGCTGTTATCAAGGAGGCCTGGAAATGAAAAGCTGGAGAGAGTAGATTCATTGTGATATTATCTGTGCTTTTGAAGACTCCTCTATGCAGCTCTCATGCATATGTATGGAGAGACCCAGAGCTGCCAATTCTTCATGCCTGTTGGTAGTTTCTTAAAGCCCCAGTTGCTGGAATCCTGTGATAGAGCTGTGATTCTCATAGAATCACTTTAAAAGCAAAATGAAGCTGCTAGCCCAAGTAGGAGGAAAGCTTGAAACCACAAAGCCCAATGGCTCCAAAGCCAAGAAGGCAGATATGACACCTAATTTACTTTTTAAAATACTATGATTTGAAGCAGCCTTGTGATTCTTGCCTCAAGGGCTTTATAAGCCTGAGGTTAGCAACTCTGCTCCTACGTTTAAGCCCTGACTTTCTTGTCTCAAATGGGGAAATATGCTCCCTCAGTTCTCCCCTGTGTCCTACACTGGGGAGGTCCCCACCATATCTCCCACACTGGGAAGGTGGGGTGAAGACCCCTTCTATGGCTCCTAGCCCTGGTGTTCCCCTCTGCTCCACTCTGGGTGGCAAGGAGGAAAGCACTGCATTCAACATATTTGATACTAGTTTTTCCCAGCAAGGCCCACTGTAGATGTGGAAAAATCAAGCTAGAAAAGGTGAATGGGGTATTCAGTACCACTTACTCACTTCACTGGGGAGTAAGAGTGTATTGGATGAATTTTGGTATGCAGCCCAGAAACCTTTGATTTATTGCATGAAAAAAAAGGAAACGCAATCTCGCTTAACTCTTCTAAAGACAGTTGGCAGGGCCCAAGGAAGGGATTTAAGTCAATTTTAGTAGCCTCACTTAACTCCTCTCTTTATTTTTCCTCTCCTCCTCCTCTGCATTTGCTTTCAAAACCTGGAGTAAATCAGAAAAAGTTAACAGCAAGTTAAGCTGTTAAATCAGAAATTATGGTGATTGGAGTTTACTGGCATGTGATATTCCCACAACACACTAAACTTGCTCTATGTCTTGGCACAGCACAGTTAACCATTTCAGTCCCATTTCTGTGCACATTTCTTACCTCCTTTCCCTTCCCCCCAGCCCTGAAAGAGTCTGCTGAAGCTAACATCCCCCTTCCCCCTTTAGACACAGAAGCCTTTAAAAGCAAAGATAAAGTAAAGTAGGATTTAAAAGGTCAGTCCCAAGATGCAAACAAGCAGAGGGCAGGAGGGGATGGGCAGCTTACAGTGCTGACTTGTGATCCTGGAAGGCACGGGCTTCTTGGACCCTCTAAAAATAAACTCTCACCTGTTGTGTTAATTTCTTTTTTCAAGTAATTGCAGCAACCCCTCTCCTATGATGCTCTGTTATACAGCTGGGGCCTGATCCAAAACCCACTGGAATTAATGGAAAGACTCCACTGACTTGGCTCTAAATGTGAACCCTAGTCAGTGATGAAGCCAGTGACCCTCCCACAGAGGTCACAGTAAAGGCTCATCTGTAGAAAGCATCAGGACACACACTTCTCAGTTTTAAATTTTTTGTGGGGAAAAAAAAAACCCTATGTTTTTGCCAGAAGAGAGGTGGGTTTTTTTTATCCCTTCACAGAAGTCAGGGTAGCCCCTTTGAAAGGTTGAAGTGAACTTGTGTGTGTCAACAAAAATGAGATTTATAACTCTGACCCATTCCTGTATCCAAAATTGTCAGTTTTGGTCCAAAACAGTTCACTGAATCTCTAACGAGAAACGTCACCCTGCTTTACTACTGTGGATTATGAGGTTTAGGTTTTTTAAGATGGAATCACCCTCACAAAACCTGAGACCCAGACTCCTCAACTCTCCTCTAAATCAACCAATGAGAGAGAAAAAAAATCCAGTTCAGTCAAAAAACCCCAAACTTCCTTCTGTTAATCTTGGCGTCCCAAACCTGTGCTGGTGATGGGAAGAAAACTACATATTTTGTATGGGAAGTTTCAATCTTAGGCTTTAAAGCAGTGGTTCTCCCAAAGTGTCTATTTAAAACCACCCACACAAGCCTTATTTTTACATTTGATTGCTCCATATTTTCCTGAGTGAGACGTAGTATATCAGAAACCCTTTCAATACACCACTGGCTGGAAGGAAGGCAGCCACATCTGCTGGTACAGTTATGTTAAATCTGAGTTTCCTCATGTGCCCCAAGTCCCTGCTGCTCAACAGAGTGCTAAACCTTTCCAAGTTGCTCTCTTAAAACAATTGGGAAGAAAGAAAGAAAGGGGGGAAAAAAAATAACATCACACAAAGTCGAAGGCTCTATGCCAACCATTAACTCTCTCTCCATTTTGGCTTCATTCTCTTGTTTTTCCTCTCCAAATTGTTATTCCTCTGAGACCGAACATGCTGCAGTGTTTTTCAGAACAGCATTTAATAATCTCTCTCTAGTCTCTGAAGCTGAAGAACTGCATGTCCCTTCCACGCAAAGCACAATCTTGTCATTCCCTTACCCCCCAAGCGGCTGGAGAAAAGTCGCCAATACTTAGTTAGAACAGGGCTGTTTCAGGTTTTCTCTAGCAGCCCGTATGCGACCCTGCATGGCCCCAGACAGACTAAAAACGAGATCCAGATTGCCGCAATCTGGGTCCACCTCTGCCTGCTGCGACTTGAGCCCCTCTCCTCCCCACACACGCATGCACAGAAGGGGACCTGAATCCTGAGCCGCCAAGTGCATGTTGTGGTGCAACCCCATTGATAATTCTCCATCCATCCATCTATCCATCCCAGATGATGCGGCTTCTCCTACGGTTGGGGTTGGCGTTGGGGCTGGGCTCCCCATCCGCTTTGGAGCTGTCCCCGCGCCCACAGAGCGGCGAAGCATTGCAAACCTGCTTCCTTCCAGCCCCTGTCTAGGAATCCCGGCGTGGTGCCAGTGTCTCCATTCATACAAGGACTCAGGAATCCTGAGTTTAAGAGTATCGTCTTCCCGTCCCCCTCTGGTGACAGCTCCTATGCAACACCTTAGGGCTGCTGAGGGGGATCCAGGATCTTGGCAGAGCCCCTCGCCCAGCCCCTCTCAGCCCCCTCCAGGGGTGCATAGGGTCCCCGACGAGCCCCCAGCTTGCGGGGCAAGCCATGCCGCTGCTCCCCCTCGCCCTGCTCAGTTCCCAGCCAGGGGCTGGGCAAGGCAGGCGGCGTCGCGCGGGGTCCCCCTAGCGACCACCCAGGGGAGCTGCAGCCGGGAGGCAGCCCTGGCTCTGCAAGCCTGGGCTCTTCCCCCCCTGCCCAAGCTAGTAGTCGATCCTGTTGCCCGGTGACTTTTTGCAAGCCTCCCCCCTGCCAGCAACTCCCTCTTTGGAGGAGGCAGCCCGGCAAAGCCCCCCAACCCCAGCCTGGGTGCAGTCATGCCTGCACAAAGCAAAGACCCCTCCCCCCCCGCTTTTGATCTCTGCAGGAGAAGGGATCTTTGCAGGGCTGTTTGCAACCCGCGTCCTTCCGTGCCCTCGGCGCTCACATGCCCCCAGACATGCCGCCTGGATGGCAGCTTTGCAGGAGCTGCGCTCAGCTCGAGGGAGAGGGAGGGAGCCCTGCTGCCCCCTCCCTGCCCTGGCCCTGCAGGGGTGCTGGGGGCAGGCTGGCAGGGGAGCTGCTCCTTACCTTGGGACTGCCACTGCTCCTTTCAACTTCTTGCGTGCAGCCCTGCAGGAAGGCTGGGTGCCTGGGGCACTCCTCCATGTGCCTGTCTGCTCTTGACATTGCTTCTTTTTTTTTCTCTCTCTCTCTGTCTCTTGCTTTGCAGACTAATGGGTGTTGGGCTGTGTCAAGTCCCTGCTTCAAGAGGATGAGGGGGTTGGATGGTGATGCTGATGGTGCTGATGAGTCCCCTTTGCTTGGCTCTTTCTTGTCCAACAGGCAGGGCTGGTGGGGCTTGGTTCTCCCAGCTGCAGCTCTACTCTCACTTAGCTGCTCCACAACTGAGGAGACAGGCTGAGAGCTCTCACTGCCCCTTCTTATATACATCCAATGGGCATGCTCTACTGTAAAAAACCATCAAGGCAACTCAACCAATAACCTTGCAGAACTTATCTAACCCCTCGTCCCCCCACCCCCCCTTTCCTTCCCTCCCTCCCTGCCTCCCTCTAGTGTAGCCCTTCCTAGCCTCACTTGAAGGGAGAAAAAAAAAGTTTTCAATAACATGGTTTCATAGCATGCTTCTCACAGAGAGTTTGTGGCTATTGCTCCATGCAGACAAATTCTCTCCTTGGGTGAAGGGAGAGCAGGGGGAGAAGGGAGAGGTTTGCTTTCATTTCATTTCATGCTGCTTTTTTTTTTTAGAGCTAGGTAAAATGAGCAATAAGCCTGTAAGCAGATTTTTTTAACATGATTTTGATGGTTATTATTTTATAGGGAATCATTCTAGGGCTGTCAAATGCTCTAGTGGGGCTTCAGCACTTCATCCCAGATGTGGGAGGACGCTTGCCTTCGTGCTCCTCAGCAGCGATTGCATTGAATTTCATCAGTATTCCCTGTGGGAAATGAAATTCAAATATCAGCTCAATCATGACTCTCTTGCCAGCTGTTACCAGGTAGTGAGTCCAAGTCGTTCTTTCGGATGGGGAAAAAACACCAATTTTCCGCACTCTTCGTCCACACTGCAGCTTATGTCTCCTCACAGGTGTCTGTTTCATCTTGAGTCTCACTCGCACAAAATCCTTGGGTCTTCTTAATTTGATCAAAATTCCTCTCTTGCCCCCAAATAAAACCTCTTTTTTATGTACTTTTATTCTGAACATCTGAGTTTTCACTGTTGCTCTCACAGGATTGCCTTCCAAATAACATCTCATTTAAATACTAGTTTCAGTAATTAAGGGAGGTGATTTTCAGACAGGAAAGAAGCTGATTTATGAGGCAGGCCATTCATTTACAGTCACTTCCAGATCCAAGTGACTTAGCCCATGCTGGATTTCAGGAGAGAAAGGGTCAGTATGGGGTGGGGCTTATAGACTGGTTGGTGAACAGTTAATCATTCATAATTTCCTGAACATCCTAGGAATCCAAAGGCAAGTGTGGGAACATTAGGTATCCACAGCAGACAGATACAGTACAGTCTTTGCCTGGTGCTTTATGCAGCCTCTCAGAAGCCATCTGACATAGCAATTCTTGCCTACTCAGTCTAACCAGCCTCTCCTAATTAAGGTCCCATTGATGCAAATACTAATGAACAATTCCCTTTAAGCCATTGTGACTTTCTTCATGCTTCAAGTTAATCATAGGTAGTAGATTTAGGAAAGAATTTAATCTAGCTGTATGATGATGATCTCCCCAGGAGTCCCAGTGTGCTAGGTGCTGTATATACACATAAGCAGTGGGCTCTGCCTACCTGTGCTTTGGTGGAAGGTATGATTTCAGCGGGAGTTAGACATATTCTCAGACCAGACACAGCAGCACGATGAGCTGTATAAGACCCCTGGGAAACCTAGCCCTTGTAGAAGCCTGTGCTGCTGTGATTTTTCTTGATAGTTACCCAATAGATGACAACTATCGTAGGCATGCATTCCTGGGTTGCAGTCACACTTCTGATTCCAGCTTAGCCAGACCCTAATAGAGAATATGAAGAGTGGAACCAGAAACACAAGGGAATTCACTTGACCAGGTTCTCTGTCAGTGCTCAAATATTGAATGAAATTGAGTAGATAGCAGAGAGCGGTCACATTTCCCTGTTATTCAGGTGTACTTAAAATAGAAAAAAACCCATTCCTGGGTTGCAGTCACACTTCTGATTCCAGCTTAGCCAGACCCTAATAGAGAATATGAAGAGTGGAACCAGAAACACAAGGGAATTCACTTGACCAGGTTCTCTGTCAGTGCTCAAATATTGAATGAAATTGAGTAGATAGCAGAGAGCGGTCACATTTCCCTGTTATTCAGGTGTACTTAAAATAGAAAAAAACCAACTTTTTTTTTTGGGGGGGGG
>NW_005842647.1:230493-239106 GCF_000455745.1 Alligator sinensis | reverse complement strand
GTTTTGAGATTAATAAAAAAAAAAAACATCCTTTTTTTTTGTGGGGGGGGGGGGGGGGGGGCGTTCTCTGAGGCTTAGAACTGACTAGGGGTGCACCCAAACCAAGTATATTTAAAAGAATTGCCCCAAAGAATTCAACAACACTCTGAAGAGGGCAGAGGGGCTGGTATTTTTCTTTTAGGCTTTTCACCACCAAAAGGAACTCATTCCCACCTCTCAAGATCTGTTCATTCACTAAACTGTTCTTTTAATTACAACATACAGGCCTATTTTTCTTTCCATATCTAGGCTGTGTCATTGTGTTTCAGCCCAACCAAACAATCCAATGCCAGTGCTGTGTCCTTAAACCAAAGATGTCAGAAGAGGGAAAGGGGCATGGTGCTGATAAGACATATGTGCAAACAAGGTTTATAAAATAAACCTGGCGCCTAAAGTTAGGATCATAAATCCAAATTGTGGCATTTAAATCACAGACTGATTTTTCAGAAGCTCTAAAGTTCCAACATGTTTCAAGGACAACTGAGCTCAGCACTTTTGAAAATGAGGCCTCTTTATTTAAGCACTGAAATATAGAGGGAAGAATCTCACTTGAGATTCCCAGGTTTGAAAATAAGCCATGTATCTTTGCACTATACCCAATGTAGGGAGAGAAAGTTGTTTTCTTCTTAACAAACTAACCTTCCCTGTTAAAAAAAAATCACCAAGTGTGTCTTATGGGTCTGTAAGCTACTGAGAGTAGCACTGACTTCCCTTCCCCCAACTCGTCACAAGCACCTCTTCAGAGTAGACAAAAGAAACAGAAAGAGGGTGAGAGGGTTAATCTCCCTAAGAGAAAAAAAAGCAAGTGATTTTCCAGTAAACAACTGAAATAGCAAACAATGAGAGTGAAAAATAATGATCAGGAAAAGGTACAGCCTAAGGAAGAGGCAATCCCAGAAACAGAGGTGTCTCTGGCTCAGTGAAAACAACCAGCATTGTGATGCAGCTTCATCATCAACAGAATAAACCCCACAAGTTGCCATTAGATCCACTTGTGTTTGTGCCTTTGATCTTTTAATTGCTTCTTAGTTATCCTTCAGTGCAAATAAATAGTGCATTGTGTCAAGAAAGAGGAGAGGGAATAGAAGAGAAAGAGACACAAAAGAAAGAGCTGTCATCCAGAAGAGAAAAGAAGCAGGTTATTTTCCTCGCTTTTTAAAGGAGGGAGTATGTTGTGTATTTGTGGGGCAGGCTTGGAAACCAAAGTGAAATAAAGAGAAATACTTTAAGCCTCAGGCAAACAGCATCCTTCTAGTAGGATGAAATGGTGGAGTGGGGAAAACAGATTAGCCTGATTGAGTTTATTCCAAGAGAGGAGTGGAACCGAGCCCTGTGATAGTGTTACAGTTACAGCTACCCCTCATTTAAACTTGGAAGGTATAACCGCCACCCTTCATTTAAGATAGTGGTAAGAAATAATTAAACTCCTTTTGTAGAAGCAGATAACTGGAACAATAGCAGCCTCCACCCCAAACAGGCTCTTGTCTCTGTGCAAAATAAAGTCACATGAAATGACAGGGAGGCAGGAGAAGCAGGGCAGAAAAGCCAAGGACACAGTCAGAACATGGCCCTGAGAGAGAGCGCTTTTGAGCTAAGTACTGACTGGAACCTGGCTCCGAACTGTGAACAAAGACTCAAGTTGTCTGAAAAGGACTAAATGGGTATTTATGCATTCTTTGTAAATACATTGGGCTGCATCAAGGATACACCTGATTCCACCATCAATTTCTCCTCCTAATAAAAACAATGCACAAGACCCTGAATCTGGACAGCCTTGTGAGTCAAAAACGGTTAGCACTGGTGTGAAAAGTGGGAGTGAATTTCCAAGGAGTGAAATTGTGAGCAGGTATTTCACACAAAGGCAGATGAAACAAATTATAGCAATGCTTACAGAAACTTGACATCATCGGCTGGGATTAAAACAACACTTAAAAGCAAGAGTTGAAGATTTTTTTTTCCAAAGGAATTAAAGCAAAGGTTTGAGAGCTAGTCAGAAAGGGCTGTGAGATGGCCAGGAGTCACAGAAATCATCTATGCTGGTGTGGTAGCTATAAAGCATCCAAGCAGAATGGGAAACAGGATGGCAAAACAGGTTGACTTGGCAAGATGGATTGATGAGGGGTCCAGCAAGAAGGTTTTCCAGGAAATGTGAAAGGTCAGGAAGGTTTTGACCAACTTGCTAACTGAGAGGAGCTGTAGCAAGAGCTGAAGGAGGTAAAATCAGGTCCATTAGAAAACCAGCTGGTCACAGACCACAGTGGAAGTCACTCCCTGTAAATGAAATTGCATCAGGTAGAGAATGTCCATAAGAGTACCACTTGCAACAGTTGTCTACTCCATCTGCAGTGTACAGAGACCAGAGAGGGAGGGTCATGTTGTCCAAACTCAGGTGAGGGGAAGACACCCTGGGAAGTTTCTTTGCATTCAGAGAATCATCATGGGCCATATGAGCAGATAAGAATGTAGACAAGAAGGAGGTCCCTGCAAGACAGTTTGATTTCCCCAGGTCTGATAGTGCTGCAGGACTCACCCCTAGAAAAGAGTGAGGTATTTGGGCCTGGTACAAGCCCCTGCTATGTGGTGTAGAGTTGGCCATCAATATGAGCTGCTCAGGGCACAGCTCAGAATTAGGAGAGGGAAAGCAGTGGCTGATTTCTATGTGCCAGCCTGCTTCAGAACCCAGATAGGTCATTTTGGCCCACCACCAGAAAACACTGTTGACCCCAACCTAATGGATCTCCACTGGAGACAGTGACTGTGAAATCCATGCACACCTTAACACTAGTTTTGAAAATAGCATCTCTAGAACTCAAGGAAAAAAAAAACCCTGCATAGGTCAGGTGATACATAAACTAATAATTGGATTTGATTTCATTATCAATAATAACTGTGTCATAAATCCTTGGAAAGGAGTCTTACATATTCAGTCCATAGAGATGCTTTTGAAGATGTGTCCCAGATGATGCAAATGATTTGTAGGCAATTGTTTTGCATAGTGAACAAGTTGTCCTGCCTCCAGGGGCAGAACCCATAATAACATGTTGTGGCAGCTTGGAAAGATGTGCAATAGCCGAAACCTATTTTGAGATGCAGGGCCTTGGGGGAGTCACAGCTGCTAAAGCTCTAGTGGGTATGAAGTAGGAATAGGTACCTGTTTGTGGCTCAGTTTTTCTGACAAGAAGCAAATGAGAGAGAGAGAGAGAGAGAGAGAGAGAGATTGTTGCCTTTTTTAGACCTTTATGATTAAAAAAATAAATAAATAAATAAATAATATACTCAACCCCACAATAAAAGCATTCATCAGTCAAACATACATCAAACATACATCATAACCAGATACTGAAATCCCCTACCACCTCCTTCCACCATACAGAATGAGCCCTTTACTGGCCCAGGGTGCCACCAATTGGTCTTTGTTTTTTTGCAAGCCAAAATGCTCAGACTCCAAGGAGAGATGTGTTCAGATCAAGCACTGAAAGAGCTGGAAGGTGCTATCAGAGCTGGCCCCTGTGAACTGGTTTCTGTGGCTCCTTAGAGTCATCTTGGCCAGGGCCAGCAGGAAATTGTCCAGGCAGATTGATAGATTCATAGCTTGTTAGGGGCTGGAAGGGACCTCGCAAGATCATTCAGTCACCCCCTGCAGATCATACTGGCCTTCCAGCATAGGGCAGAGAAAAATGTGTACAGTGTTGGAGAAATCCAAGACAGGAAATAAGAAAAAAGAAAAAGGAACCATAGCTGCAAAATATCAACCAGCTGTTATATTAAAAAAATTAAAGAAGAAGATGTTGAAGATGAACTCTCAGAGGTTCTGTTGGGCTTGTTCTGGCACAATGTTGTATACACGAGGAGCAGCAGAGACACCTAAAATACTTTTTTGTCTAGGAATCAGTTGTTATCCTGATCTAATGAAGATATCAGTTGCAGTTTTCTGGTGCAGCACAACATACCAGGGAAACAGATCCATTAAACATCAACTTTGCTATTTACCAGCAACAAAGGGGGAACATAAATTATCTGTCATTAAGAAAAAGTATCAGGAAGGCATAACAGAGCTTCCAACCAGTCCTTGAGCCTCACTTATATCTCTGCTCATGAAAAATGATGGTGGTACCACATTCTGTGTAGATCATAGAAAACTAAATGAAGTCACTACAAACATTTTTAACCATTACCAAGAATAGCTGATAACCTGAGTGCTGTAGCTTGTTTAGTTTAGCTTTTTCATGGTAGATATTGGCAAGGAGAAATAGTAGAACAGGGGAAGGACAGTCTTCACACCAGAACAAGATTCTGATAACTTAAAATGTTGGCTTATGGCTTATGTAGTACACTGGTCATCTATGAAATCTAATGGACAGCATACTTCTCTCAGTCTTGTTTGTCATATTGAAATGATATCCTAGTACATGCTAAAAGTTTTGAACAGAATGTGATTAATTTATAAATGGGCTATGGTAAGTTTAAGGCGGACATCTGAAATTGAGCCTAAAGAAATGTGAGTTGCTTCCAAAGAGAATTTTCTTCATCAAAATAAAATCAAGGTAGTGCAAGATTGATACTCACTAATACTCCATCTGATACTCACCCAGTTCCAAAGTAGAGGCACGATTGGGCAGTTCAGTGCCCTGGACAGCAGTATCTGCCTGGCTGCTGGCAGAAGTGGTGATGGCCAAGCAATCAGCACAGAGGTTGCTGTTTCTGTATTTCCTCCCACCCCCCAAAGGTGCACACCCCATTTGCAGTTACTCTGGTCACCCCCAACCACCTTTAGTTACACTATTGGTGCAGAGTTTTTTAGGGTTCTATTACAGGTGATTAATTTGGGGGGCTTTTTAATATGAGGAAACCATTGGCTGGGTGAAAATGAGAAATCACTTCAGGCATCAGAGAGTATGATCCTTTTTAAAGTTTAAAAAAGGCTCTTTTGTTTGTTTCTGCCTTGGCTGATCAGCATTTTAAAACCACTCAGATTGGACAAAGATGCTCATGCTTATGATTTTGGGAGTTGTACTGACACACGAACACAAAGGACTTGAGAGGGTATTAGCCAAATCTAAGCTTTCCAGAGATAAATTATTGTGTCATGCAAGACAATTCATAGCAGTGATTAAATGAAGAAAAGTCTTGAGTTTGAAAACTTGTTTAACTTTATCCCAACTACACAGTTGGTCCGAGAATATCAACCTAAGAAATACTTGCCTTTCGTATAATTTCTGGACCATCACAGCTACAACATCACTTTTACACTACCGTTCAATCTAGAGAACATTTTCTCTGCTTTTTATATGGGATGAAGGTTATGGTCAGGATGCCCCATATTTCCATGTAATGAATCTGTAGAGTCAGAACATTACCAGGTAGTTGGGAAAACTATGATTTCGTAGCTTACCACTGCCTGAGCCTGGGCACGGTAATGCTGAGGAGCTGCTTAGATGGCCTTGATGGGAGGCTAATTGCAAACACTGCCCTAAACAGAAGAGCAAGGAACTGACCACTCAGGGGAATGAGTGCAGCCAGGAAAAGAGAGCTGCCTTTCCTCTTTCCATAATTTGCAGAAGGGCTAATATTCCTGTTTCATTAACTGAGGCAGCTGGGGCAGTGTTGCAGGAATGGACCCCAGCACATCTAAAAGCATTCCAAAGGCACAGCAGTGAGTAAAAAATTATTTGCCACCCTGGAAGGTAGCGAGCCCTAAGACTTTCATTTCATGCTGGCCACAGTGGGAAAGCTTGGAGTTCAAAGAAAAATACCTGATTCTATCATCAGTCCCTCTTCCTGCCAGAAACAACCTGCAACACCCAACGTTTGGCTAACTATGCAAGCCTAAAAAGCAGTAACAAGATTGTTGTACAGGGAGAGAAAATGGATTTGTTCCTATATTAATAGCTAATCATATCACAGTTTTCTGAGGGTTTTTTCCCCCTTTCTTTCTATAAAGGATTTCTATGGAAATACTCATTGGAATGTTATGGGGACAGGGCATGAGTTCCTATCTATTTAGAGCACCAATATAAAACACCAACAGCCATAATTAATCCTTCCAATCACTATGGGACAAAGTTGCCTTTTTCTTTTTTACCATTGTGCAAAATACATAGAATTACACCTTCCTTTCTGTGTTTTGTTGGTCAATAATGCCTGGGAAATAGGGTGCAGGAAGCAGCTAAGTGTTTCAGATTGGAAGGCTTTTGTGGCAGGCTCTGTGTTGTATTGTTTGTCTCTGCAATACCTTGCTTGATATAACTTTGATGGTGACTGGTGCACCTAGCTTCTATTGTTATATGCACAGTGAATAGCAGTGTTCTGTTGTCACCCACTGGGTGGCTTTGTGGGAAAAGAAGCAGTATGAAAGCAGTTTATCATATTCTGAAACTTGTTCAAAGTCATTAACAAGTCCCTACAAGGCCTGATCTAAACAACATTGTACAGATTTGACCAGCATTTTCATTTTAAATTAGTTGATTCAAACCAATACAATCCCAGTGTAGATATGCTTAAATTGGTTTTAACCAAATTTTTATTGGTTTCATTTACTTCAGTACATTTCTTGGCACAAGCTAGACAGGTACACTTTTAAAGTCATTTCGGTGCCTACACAGGGGGCTAAACAGTTTTGACAAAACTGCTAGATCTTCTGTTTGTTGACACTGCCTAAGACAGGGGCAGGCAATTATTTTGGGTGTAGGGCTGCCTACTGAGTTTTAACAAGCTATCGAGGGCTGCATGACAGGCAGCCAGGGGCAGATAAATATTAATTTTCTTATTTTTTAAGGGGCCCTGCAGGCTGGATAGAATGGCCTGGCGGGCCGCATCTGGCTTGCGGGTTGCATTTTGCCCACCCCTGGCTAAGATCTGCCTAGATCCTTGTATTCTTCCAGTATCTTCAAGTTGACTTACATTTTGTTAATGGGTTTCCTTCTGCGTTAAAATCCCATGTGTTCTTGTGCAGGGGAGGGTGTGTGTGTGTGTGTGTGTGTGTGTGTGTGTGTGTGTGTGTGTAATTAGCCTCTTAATGAGTCTGCACTCCCATTTTATATTATTTTACTCTACAGCTCTCTCTAAAGGGCCATGCACACTCATGGAACTTGTACCAGTTATCCAGTGCAACATAATGCCAGTAATGTATTTAACAGATGACACCGTTCAATCCAAAGGTGTACTTTTAGTATCTATTTTACATAGTGCACAAATTTATCCACAAAGACAAGCAGGAAATATCACCACAAATAGTTTTTTTTTTAAATGTCTGCTACAACTTATTATATTTAACATACACACAATAGAATCTCTACGTCAAATAAAGAGCTTGTGTATATTCCACAGAATCTAAGCAGGGTGGGGTGGTAGAGATATGTCTCTGTTGTATAATTAATTGCTTTAAAAAGCAGCATATGTTGGCTAAGACAAAATACCTCTGAGGAGTTCTGGAATCCCAGCTATGTATCTTTCAGGCATTTCTTCCACTGTGTTTTGTATTGCTGCTGCACTTCAGTGGGTCCTTCTTTCTAGTTGTCATAGTCTTCAAAAAGATTGTTAGGTATGATTCTCAAGTGTCCTCCGGCAAACACTTTACACCTTATCAGAGACGCTCATCTTTTGCTTCATTCATTACCCATGACTCCAGTCAATCTCATCCCTCCCTCATCTTCATAAACAGTTGAAGCAAGTGAGATGGACTCATAGATTCAACAGTCACGGAATGAAATTCTGACCTGAACTTTGCACCTCCTGCCCTAGCAAAAAGCTGAAAGAGGAAACAAAAGAGTACCACTTCATCTGCCTCTACTCTCCCAGCCACACCTTCCTTTGCCACTGTGATCAAGTCACTTAATTTTCCTGTGCCTCAATTCTCCATTCCTAAAATGGAGGAGGTGATGCTTCCTTTCTCTCATTCTTTGTCTTATCCACTTATGTAGTAAGCTATTCAGGCCATGGGCTATCCCTTCTGGACTATTCCTCTGGTATGCAAATATTTATACCCTGCCACTGAAAAATGCATGGAGTTCAGTGATAGCATGACATGATGTTCAGATTGTATAATTTGCAGTGCGGGGAGAGATGGAGATGAGGTGAAGAACTTGTAGTGGGGCCCATGGGTATCTTCCTCCCTGACACTGCTCACTGACACTTGGTGTAAGTCAGTGATATGTATGTACAGGTGGAGCTTTAGTGGCCCTGGGATATAAATGATATTGCTCTCGTAGTCAGTGACTTGCTGACGCTCAGCTTTCATTTTATTTTCGGGTGTATATTGGGATAGGTTATTTTGGGAAGCCCAGCTATGAAAGCAGTGTTGCTGATACTTTAAACAAGGAGGCCCTTCCAAAAATGTTTCCCTTTCTGTCTGCAATGAAAGCCTAGTGTTAGGAGCATGCACTCTCCCAGAATGGAGGGGGAGTTGAATGATTTGTTTTCTCATTTAAACAAAACACTTTCTCCTGATTGTAACCTAGGCAGGGAGGAGACAGCACTTGGCAAACAAGTTTACACTAAGTGCACTTCACTGAAAATGTTTATACTCTGCTGCTGAAAAATACATGGAGCCGGGTGATAGTATGGCATGGTGTTTGG
>NW_005842647.1:191364-230483 GCF_000455745.1 Alligator sinensis | reverse complement strand
GCGGGGGGGGCGGGGGGGGGGGGGGGAGGGGCGTGGAGATGAGGTGAGGACCTTGCAGTGGGGTCTTAGGGGCATCCTCCTCCCCAGGCAAATGTTTTTAAATATACCTGACACTTCGTGCAACCCAGTGCATTCCAACCTTAATAAAATGTGCTCTCCTGCAGAATTTATGCGAGCTCTAGAGTCAGCCACATCCCTCAGGATGGAGAGAGTGGGGAACACCATCAGCAACAGGTGGGGAACACCATCAGCAACCAGAAGCCTCCCTTCACTTGGGTGGTAGAGCTCTAGCAAGGAGTCCCAGAGATTCCTATACAGTACAGGACCCCCATGGATTGGGCTACATGACTAATGGACTAGGCTGAGACTCCAAGTCATAGGCTCAGTTCTCAGCTCTGCATCTAGCTTACTCCTGTGTAGCAATGGCCAAGAGAGCTTAGCATCTAGCCGCTCATTGTTGGGAAGTGCTGGAGGCTTGTGCAACCCTGAAAGCCTGATCCACAATGTCTCTACGTCCCAGATTTCCCTCTGGACAATGAGGGGAATAACACTCTATTCAAGTCGCAGGTCAGTTTAGACCTTGCAGTCTTGGTGCATATGTGCAGAACAGTTAGAGCAATGGGCAGACAGTCCTTAGTTGGGCCCTTCATGTACAATTGTATTGCAAATGCTTTTAATTGTGATACTTGGACGGATTTTTATTTTAAGGTATTTGTGTTTCTCATACACCGTGGAGTGGGATGAGGAGGATGAGGCAATGAATGGTTCTGCTTCATTCCCTGACATCTCTGGAAATGGAGATCTCACAGCAGAAATAGCAGAGGGTCCTGAGACTCCTTGAACTAGGGTGGTAGAATTTCTACCACCCAGACTAGAACATGAACCACAATAGGAAATTGTGAATAGTCCTTTAGAACAGCAAGTATATGTTGTTTAGGAAGTTTGTACTGTGTGTACAGGGCTGAGGTGTTCTCTTCTGCTCAGATGAATATGGTAGAACAAGGCAAAGCAAGATCTGGATGCTACTTCAACTTCTGTCATTGATTACTATACAAGTCTGGTAATCTCTTTGACTTCTCATTCCCCCATCAGTTAAAACTGAAGCTGACACCTACTGCAATGCACTTGATGGTTTTACAGTGTTATGATATCTTTGCATCCTAAAATGAAAGGTGCCATAATGGTGGAAGGTATGTAGGAGTGTGCTTGTAACTTTGGGTGGGACAAGTCAGGAACACCCATGCTACAAGCCATACAAGACATTCATACATGAGGTAAAGGCCAAAAAGAATCCTTTCCACTACCTGTAGAAACCCAGCCTGCTCTAGAAACTACAGCACAGAAACTAAGATGTAATCCCTAAGGAACATGATGAAAAAAAATAACCCATAACCATGCAGTGGTTTGTCAGGTGTTCATGGAGCAGCTGAGCTTGGCTGAGAAGCTCATGAGGAAAGCTGTTATATATATTAGCTAAGAGCAGGCATCTTCTGACAAACTTTGCAGAAGAGCCTGACCCCCCACAACCCGCCCTCTCTGCCTGCCTGCCAGAGGGAGGAACAGCTCTTTAAAATCCTTTTGAACATGTACAGTAATAACAGTAATGAGCCTATTAATGGACCAGTTCTTTCCTCCATTGTATCCAAGGAAGCACAGTATGGGGTAGGAAGGGGAGAGGAGGAGTGGGCAGGAGAGATGGGGCCTACCCTTTAAAAATATGTTAATGTGGTGATTAATCCCTCAACATCACTTAGCAGCTTCACATCCCATCTCTTCCCTGTTCCCCTCTCTACCAACATTTCCAACATTATCTGCCTGCCTTGACTTTATTTTCATTCTGCCCTATTCACCTAGCAAATTAGAGGCTAGTAGGGTATATATTATCACAGCTCCATTAAAGTAATTGTTGTAAGCCAGCTGAAGATATGACCCTTTGAATTTAGGAACTGCCATACTCTCTCAGTCCAGTTTCCCCAAGAGAGCTGGCTGGTCTAGAGGGTTCAGCTCAGTCTGTTCAGTGTTAGTGCTCTGGACAATTCTCCCAGAGCTTCCAGCACTGCTCTAGGAAGCTGTGCATTCTGGGAGATGCTGAAAAGTTTGGCTGAATATTTCAGGGGTTCGCAGAGGAATTTAGAGAGGACTTAGGAAGCTCCACAACCTGTTGGGAAGATTCCCATCATTCCCATGGACTCATAGTGCCATGAGTCTCCTGGAAAAGGCATTCCTCCAAGCAGGTCCCACAATTCATGCAGGGGGTGGGGGGCAGCAAGGAATAGGAGATGCTCTGTTTATCAGGGCACCCCTTGGAGTAACTAGGAACAATGGCCACAAACTGATGGAGAGCAGATTTAGGTTAGACATTAGGAAGAACTTCTTCACGGTAAGGATTGCCAGAATCTGGAATGGGTTTCCAAGGGAGGTGGTGCTCTCCCCTACCTTGGGGGTCTTTAAGAGACCTGGCTGGAGTCGCCTGACCCCAGCACTCTTTCCTGCACAGGGCAGGGTGTCGGACTCGATGATCTGCTAAGGTCCCTTCCGATCCAAACATCTATGAATCTATGAATGTGAGGCCTGAATCCCATCTTATACTTTTGTAATAGCAGCAAAGTTTTGTTATTGAATAATCTGCCCATGGAAGTTTCTTCCCAAACCATTAGTCACTATCTTATGCTCTGAAGTCTGAGCATTTATATTCCATGTATATCTTGTTTGCGTAGCTGTGCGTTGGTCCAAGATTACAAACAGATGGTCCATTTTCACAGACCTAGTTCCTACCCCTTGATTTATAAGCACAGACTCTAAACATTAGTGACAGAGAGATTTACGTGCCTCCTGGATGTAAAGTGCCGACTCCATCCTA
This sequence comes from Alligator sinensis, assembly GCF_000455745.1. Taxonomy (NCBI): domain Eukaryota; kingdom Metazoa; phylum Chordata; order Crocodylia; family Alligatoridae; genus Alligator; species Alligator sinensis. The sequence continues at coordinate 227,623 of NW_005842647.1, read as the reverse complement.
CATGCCACAAGTGAGACATTTTTAACTGCCGTGGCAAACAGAGCACACGTGTGGCTGACATATTCCAGGCCACACCCACGGATAAGTTCATACAGCTCTCTGTGGTTGGTTGCATTGATGGTGAAAGGGTTAAATGGATTCCTAAAACAGGTGGGGGATAGGGTGGGACTGAGTGATATCATAGATAATGTTATTTGAAAAAGCTAAGAATTGTGGAATTCCTAACCTAATCCAACATCCTAACAGTTTCAAGAAATGCAGCAATATAATATAAAAGGTATTACCAAATCCAAGCACAAGGAAGAGTGGGTTAAGACCCCACACAGACATCTCTGTACCTAGTTTACTGTGTGATACATAGAGCTCAGTTTCTAATTTAAGGTGAATTTTCTGCTGATAAAATTAGCCGGGTTCAAAGCTGTGGAAAATGAATTCCTTACTCTCCATCATGCAAACAGCAAGAGTACAACCTTACAATGCTACACCATTAAAGGCTCCAATTAACATATTTTAGTAAAAAAAAGATTGAAAATGTCTTTCTTGCATAACATTTGTAAATATTTGTAAAAAATTGTGAAAGTTTTTTTAGATGTGTTTAATTTTTCTGATTTTTGTATCAACTTTAAGTAAAAAATCTTGGACAATTTTTTAAAAAGATGGCTGCAAACAACCACAAAAGGCCATCTAGTCCTACCCACTTCTCAAAGCAGGATCATGTATAGCTAAGCCATCCAATACAAAATGGTTAGATGAAAATTTTGTTTAGCAAAAACTCAAAGTCTTGTGAAACAGGAGATTTTGCCAAGGTTTTGATCAAAAGTTTTTATGGGGAAAATTGTTTTAAAAAAAATTGAAAAATGGATTGCCTGTGGAATCAAAATCACAGATGCTTCCTCAGCCTGACAAAGGGTATTTATACCTGAAAGCTTACTAAGAATTTTTCCAACTATTTGAGTTGGTCTAATAAAAGATATCAGATTTACTACCCAAAGAACCTTGTCTGATTTCAAAACATTGAAAATTTTCCCACCACTTCGTAGTAGTTTTCATTCAGTTCTACCTGCTGATCTGCTTCAACCATGACCTAGAGAGGTTGTCTTAAGTGAATTAGTGTCAGCTATTCTATTCGTAGTCCTGGCACTGAGGCAGCAAACATGGCTGCCAATTAGTCTTAAACATGGTCTTTCATCCAGATGGGAAATCATGACTGTCAGTGTAAATATCTGACCACTGGCATTCTAATCCCAAACCTGTTGACTCCAGCGAGCTTTCATTCAATACAGCATATTAATTCAATGTTCAATTTAGATGGGAACTGCTCAAAATCAGCATGCTTTGGCTGGGGGGGGGGGTTCCTGAGTATGTTCACAAGATCATTCGGGTTGTGCCCTCCTCCTGAAAGATCCCCAAATACTTCATGGATTACCTACACCACCAAAATGCAGCCAGCTCTGAAGCAGAGAGAGCAACCAGTTAACCCTGAGAATATGAGAGAAAGGTTTGGCCAAGGACGCTGGGTCAGTTCCCCCATTTTGTTATGAAATGTTCCATGGAATCCCAGATGTCTGTGCCAGTGAAAACAGCACCCAGGTTTTATTGTCTCATCAGAAAGATACACACCATAAAGCACAAGAAACTGCTTTGATCTAATTCGGAAGGATGAAGGAATGAGTTGACTCTGGAACTGGCTCCAGGGAGTCTAGGTATTTCATACCTTAAGTTTAGGTCACCGAGGCACCTGCTTCTGTTCAATGTTAATATACCTGTAGCAGGCCATGTCAAGCTTGACCTCTCACTGCCATCTATTCTGCTTTTCTCAGGATGCCGCATCCTTTCTAACACATTGCTGCTGGTGAAGGTGCAGTGCTTAGCCTGAGATTAATGCTCTGAGGTTCCCAGACTTGTTTGAATGATTTGGACTATTACTGATCGTACAGGGACTATTTCTGATGCAGGAAATCTAAATGAGTGTACAGAAAGAATAGTCCAACTCCTAGATTATGAAGAGCTGGCAGTCATGTTACATCATTAGAAAGTAAATGTTCACCCTATCTGGACTCTATGGTACCTCCTCACTGTAGCATCTAAGACTCCCATATTCTTATCTTCCCGGCACACTGGGGGTTCTCTTATTTCCCAGGTAAATAATTGAAACATAGAGATGCTGAATTCCAGATTCTCAAGGGTACAAGGAACCCTTTTGTCTCTTTAGGAGGTTCTGATGCTTCCGGACCTGTAATTCAGTTGCTGCCTAATCCCTTAGCCATTTAGATCTCAACCTTCCACCAGTTGGGATTTCAAAGCCACCCATGTTATCCCACAACTAATAAGATGGTTGGAACCCCACTTCTAGCAGAACCTGGAGGTCCCAAAGAGCAGATCTCTACCTGGGAGAGGAAGGCCTATTTCCTCAGTGGAGCCTGGTCCTGTAGACATGCTCTGAGAATGCGTAAGGCTTGATAACTGTCACATCTTGCTGTAGGAGGCTGGCTGCAAGCAAATAGTTGGCCAACACAGCAACTGCACAAAAGCTGGTCATGGCAGGCATGCTTGCACTGCCTCCTGGATAGGGCATTTACCTAGGACATGGAATACCCAGGTTCAAGTTTCTGCTCTTGTCTGATTTGGAGCAGGGGTTTGAATCCAAGCCTCCCATATCCCAGGTGAATGCTAAAACTGCATGCTATTATATATTCTAAAGCAAAATTCCATAGTCTGTCCTCTTTTAACAGTCCCATATTACTTAAAAGGTTAAATATGTATTGGGGGAGAGATTTAAACCTTGGTCTCCTACATGCCAGATGAGTGCCAGCTCCACCCTTTTCCCCTTTCTTACCCTCCTACCAAGGAAAGATGGCTCCATGTTCAGCTCACAGGCTTCTGAGGATTCCTTCCTAAGGTGACTTACTCTTCTCATACCCTGTGCAGCGAAGCTGGCCACATAACAGGACTCAGAGTTCAGAATGCTAGCAGTCACAGAGCCATACAGGGGGTACACATTACAGGCTGAGTGGAGCAATATCTAAGTACCTTAGAAGGTCTGGTTCAAGCTGTTATGTCGTAAATAAAACAAATAAAACAAATAAAAAAGGGCAGCACAAAGCACACCAAAGTACTGTGTGCCAGGACAAATGCAGAGACAGGAGAGTGGGCAGCCCAGGCCTGCCCGCTCCCCCATCTCCATGCACTGTGGACCCCCTGCCCTGCCCCAGCCAGCTGCTCCCTGGCTGGATGGGGCACATTGTGCCTGGAGATGGGGTAGCAGGCAGTTCCCTGGGATGGCTGCTCCCCCATCTCTGTGTGCCTTAGCATGGGGGCTCTGCTGTGGAGCCCCCAAGATGAGGCACATTGAGCTCCCATTTTGAGGCACACTGCACCCCAGCCAGCTGCAGAGCTGGCTGGGGCACAGTGTGCCTCAAGATGGGGAAGCAGGCAACTCCCTGGGCTGCCTGATCCCCCATCCCCACATGCCGCTCCCTGGCTGGCTGGGACACAGGGTGCCTCGCCATGGGGGCTGCCTGCTGGCTAGCCCCACATTGAGGCACCCTGTTCCCCAGCTAGCCCCCTCTGTAGAGTAGTGGAACAATGCATCCCACTGCAAACCACAAAAGCAGGGGTGTGCACTGCAGCACAAAATAGCAGCACAAATTTGTGCCGCTAGTATTTGTGTTGCTGCAAACACATGCCCCTGCTCGTGTGGACATGGTCTCCAAGAGCAACCTAGCAATCTAAGCTTTGAACCATCCTTCTTTCACAGGGTCCAGCTTGACCTATGGCCTTGATATAACAATTCATCAATGTCCTTTTTTTGGTGGATGTGTTGATTCACCCTTGTAAACTAACAAAATGCCCTCTGTCATTTCTAAAATGTACAATTTCTACTTACTTCCTACAATTCCTACCAACTTCACTAGGAAGCATCATTCTCTTTGAAGAGACAAGATAATAAAGTATAGGGCCTCTCTCTCCTGCACCACAGATGCTTGGTGTGTATAATATTGTTTACAGAAACTAACCATTTTTCCTTTTAAGAGAGTTTCACTGATAAGTACAAAAGTCAAATCTTAGCAAAAGGTCATGACTTAGTCAGAAAGGACATGTACATAGAAATGAAGACCTGGGCAATACAGTTTACATGCTGTGGGGATGAGGTGTTGCAAAATGCAGGAAGGGAACTTAGGTTCCCTTGACACCCTAGCCAGAGCTGTGGCATTAGGCAATGTATTGAGGCAGACAAGAGTTTGACTATATATTTCATAACTTGGCTATGCTGCTTCTACTCCCATAAATTCTGGCAGCAAATTAGGAATCTGCCAGAGTATGTTTATACCAGTATGACTTCTGGCAGCTTGGACACAGGGAAGGGACAGCTGTTGAAGGGCCAACGGAATACATAAAGATGTATATATCTATATTCACCTTCTACTACGTCTGCTGCTCTAAGCTACACATGTCTACTAGCTGTTGAGCAGCAGCAAAAGCCTCTTGTTAGTCAGACAGCTGAAACTGTTCTGTTGGCAGAACAAAGGAGGCGTGCCACGATAGTGGAGCTGCAAGTGTGGGCGCACTCTTAGCTTTGCCACCCAGCTGTGAAAGGTTAATGCTTGGAGCTTCTGTAGGTATTCACATACATGAAAGTGATTAATGTTTAACAGGTATGTCATTATAGCAGTGGAAATTATAGCAGTGCTTCAAATATATCTGCCATCCCCTCCCCTTTATTTTTCCAAGTGGTTTATTACTCAGCCATAAACATCGACTGAATGGATCTTTAGTGCTCAAGATCTCAATCTGAGAGTACATTTTTAATTGATTTCATTCTTGTTTTAAAAAAATAGCAACAATTTAAAATGTATGCATATTGGTTTGGCTTGTACCAAATTTCCCAATGACGATAAATAGAATATATACCAGAGGCTATCTATCAAGAGAGAGATGTGTTTTCTAAAATCAAAGTGACATGGGAAATTGCATTGTCTTCAATGACTTTATATGAAAAGGTGGGGGGGGGAATGGTGAAGAACATGGACATCACCCAGAAGGCATAGTTGGAGACTCTCAAAAAGGTTTTGCCATTCATTAGAGCTGGCTGAATATTGACATCCCTCAAGCAAACAGGAGGAACAGGATTTTTGCAAATGTTCTCACTTTTTTCCTGGGTTTTTTTTGGATCAGTTCTCATCATATACAACTGGATTTTGCAAGGCACCTAATAATGATACCCAGCTCCTACAGTGCTTTTCTTCTGTAGAATCTGAGAAGGCAAGTGCCATTACCCCAGCTTCCCAGGTGGGAAAGCACAGGGGCAGGGCTAGGAAAAGACTTACCATGGTCACCCAGTAACTAGTGGCAGATCTGGGAATTAAACCAAGGTATCCCAGGTCTCAATCCTGTGCACCAATTATGAGATCTGTATTAAGTGATGTAGGAGCACAAATCTTGATCAATGTGCCCCAAACTCATATGGGTGCTTTTTGTTTGATTGTTTAGAGTCTTACCCGAATTCCATCATAGGCCCTTCTCCTGCAAGTTGGTAGACCTTTCCACTTAAATGGATCCCTACTGACTTTGAAGCCATTGGAAAGATCAGAGTATTGTTTACTAGGGACTTGTCGATTCCCTTGTACACAGTAATGTAATCAGGAGGCTCAAAGCCTCCAGTGAATGATGCATGTTTTACAGCCTGCTTTCTCCCACCCACCTCCACCCTTCTTGTTCCAGGGGATTCACATGAAAGCTGTTGCAACATAGCTAGAAAATTTAGAGTGCAAGCTGACTCATCACAGCACCTTCAGGAGGCTTTCTTGCCATTGAGGGGACAGGGGGTGGAATTTATTTTAGTAAGCTTGTTCTTGAAAAGCTTTTCTATTGAGTGAAAACAAGTGGGTTGGGAAATCTGGAAACCAAGTTGTGTGGCAAATATAATGTATAGTACTAGGCCCAGCTCTGTCAGCCTAACACCAAGGGAGTAAGGTCCCCTTTAGTGTAGGTGAAATGGTGGCATCTGGTACAAAGTCATCTGACTGAGAAAGGAGAGAATGGTTCAGAAAGCATGTAGCTCAAGGAAGGTGGGGAAGGTCCATTACCTCCATTTTAGAGATGGGAAGCTCAGACACAGAAAGGCTAAGGGTATGTCTATAATGTGTCGCCAAAACAGGCTACTTTCAAGAATATCCTACCCATCTGTTCCTGTCATACCTGGGAACGTGGCAGTGAAGTTGCACCAAGTCACCGCATGCAACTGTCCTCAAGCATACCATAAACAGAGGTTGTGTCACCTCAGCATACCTGGGTTTGGTGCATGCAAGTGAGAGCAGATGGAGGCGCATGAGCAGCCCTCTCCATGTTACTGATCTACCTTAAGTGACAGCCATGAGGTCACCCAGGAAGCCCATGGTAGAGAACAGAATTAAACCTAGATATTCCAAAATCCCTAACTATGGGATCATTCTTCTAGTTATTATCAGTTCTCCCCCTTTGACTATCAAGTTGTTACCACAACTCAGCTCACACAGTATCTGTCATGTACAGCTGCTGTCATCACTGATGCTGTGACATCAGAGCAGTCAATAGTGCTTTCAGAATGGTCAAATCAGTGGAAGCAATAACATTTCTGGGTTTAATGTGCATAGGTAGCACTTAGATGTGCAAAAGAAATGCAGAGCCTAAGGTATTGCCTTCCCTATTCTTGTACCCTCTGGAGCCAGGAATTATACTGATTCTTTGTATCATGTCCCAGCCTATACCATAGTATTAGTCATGGTTCAAACACATAGGAGAGATCCCCTGCCTCAGTGAGTTTGCTTGACTTGTATTAGTATCTTGTAAAGGCTGGAGAAAGTGAGGGTGATTATTATTCCCATTTTACAGATGGGTACTTTAGGCCAGGAGGAAGATCAAACAGTTTGCTCAAGCCTACCCTACTTGTCTGTCATTGCTACTGTAAGCACATAGTCAAATATCACAAAATGGGTAATGGAGACTAAACATTTCAATCTGTTTAACCTGGACTTGGGCCAACCAGCCCTTGTCTCAGTTTTCTAGTTGGGAATGCAAAATCCTTCTTTGAAATGCAAGAAACAGTCACACATTTACCCAGAGTGCCTGTGTTCAGCAGCAACTTCCCAACCTGCACATTCTGTGGGTTTATCAGGAGATGAAGCGAGTGAGGAGTTTAGGGAGTGAGATTTCTCCTGCACAGCCTTTTTGAGCATAGGTCATTCCTTGCCTCTCTGACAGATAGCCAGTTCCCATAATGCCCACTCTTGTTTCTGTTGGCCTTGCCATCATAGTTTGCCAAGCTTTGCTGAGTAGCAAAATCAAAGTATGACAGTTATTATCGTGTATGAAGAGAAAGCCTGGTCTTGTAATTAAATAACAGGACTTAGAACCTGGATCTTCTTGCTTCTGTGATGGATTTCCCATGTGACCTTGGTCAAGTCACTTACCTGCTCTGTGCCTTAGTTTCTCCTTAAGTAGTATAGAGGTTATAATATTCACAAGTGTGCCCTAAGGATGTTCTCATTAATCTCAGCACCTTGAGATATTTGGCTAGAAGGTGCTGTAAAGCAACAATAATTATTTATTACAGAGTTGTAAGGAAGCTATATGTGAAGATGAAGAAATTGCCCACTTTTGTGCTCTGGCTATCTTATGGTCAAGAAGTTTGAACCCTTCCTGCTAGTCCAACTCCTGATCATCCAGAATAGGTCACAGTTTGAGTTTGGGGAAGTGAACTTTAAAAAGCTGTGCAGGACCCCTGCCATCCCTCCAGGCCCAGGATAGATACACTGACAGCTTTGTTACGTTTTCTCTAGTTGGTGCTATCTCTGTCAAACTTCAAGGCTAACTACAGACAGTCAAAAAGCCTGAGGCTGAATTGATTCAATCTTCTTGGGTTAGTCTAAGCTGTGTAGATCAGAGGTTCTCAAGCTGTGGACTGTGGACCACCAGTGGTCTGTGAGCTCTGTTCAGGTGGTCTGCAGAAAGATTGTGGAACAATCGAGAATAACTGTACATGTAAGGTAAGGCTACTGATATTAAAATATGAGTTGTGTGCTTTGATTTGTAGAACAAAAAAAAAAGTTTATTAAGTGGTCCGCTGAGACCCTCAGCAATTTTCAAGTGGTCCATGGAAAAAAAAGTTTGAGAACTTCTGGTGTAGACTGAACCAATAAGCAAGTGAACAGACATTCACTTTTGATTCAGGAAATGCAACCACTTACCAGAAGTAACCCAGGCCAGAAGCTGAGGGGGCACTAGAGCGTGCCTCCATGCTTGGCTGGAGCAGACATCTTAGGCCAAGGCTAAACCATCCATCCAGTGAGGTGGGATTTGTGGGGAGGTGAAAGCATCCGGGGATGCTGGGGGACTGAGAGTTAACTTGAATCTGGAGGGGATCTGGGACAGAAGTTCAATAAACTGATTTAACCCAAATCAGTTAAGTCTGGCGCTACATCCACCCAGGTTTATCTTAAACCAGTTTTGGCTATTTTAAAAGTGGTTTATGCACACTGAACATCTGCTGTGTTACAGATTTGAACGGGTTTCCGACCACTTATACCGGTTTATGGGTAACTTCTGTCCTTAGCCCAAAAGTACTAAAATTATCCCCTATGTTTTTTAACTATTACATTCCTCTTTTCTTTCTTTTCTTTTTTTCTTTTCTTTTTTGTTCCATTCATTTCTGTCCTTATCCTTCCCATAACAAGCACCCTTTTTCTAAAGGGCCAGCATAATAGCTTTGGTGTGAAAGCAGTCTCTGCAATTGGAAATGATTGTCTATGTCAAAATCATGTCCAAGTTTTCCTTTGCTATTTATGGTATTTTCAATACCAATAAACTTGAAATTCGAGGCTATTTGTGGCCAAATCAGTTTACATTAGAAGCTGAAATCTGCTTATAACTTATTGGCATGGTCATGTGAAGCAGAAAGTGTGTTCAGCTAGATAATCAAACTAGTTTTTTCTAAACAGAGAACAAAGGCAGATCTAGGATTCTGAACAGGTGGGTCTGGATGGTGTGGTGCTTCATCTCATATAACACAGCACATATTTTTCTCTAGGTAAAAATAAACTTGAAGCTTTACTAATACACTAGGGGCTTAGGGCTATATGTTTCAGTTTAAGATAGAAGCAAGAACAAATAACTTTCTTGTAATGAATTAAAAACAATCTGCAAGGCTGTGAAATAGGAGTTTCATTTCCAGGAGCAGCTAACAGACAGCAGAACTGCAGAAGAAAGGTTAGCTGGATTAGTGGGATTTCAAGACCATTAAAAGAAGAGGGGGTTGTTAATACCTGTGGAATGAAGAATTTAGAAGGAATCTGGTAGACTTTAATGAGCCAGGAAGTCAATTGATGCTTTCATTGCTGGCTGACTAGAAATGCTGCTGCCACTGCCCGAAAGTTGGTTTTCAAATATGGGTGGACCAGGAATCAAAGTGGGATGCAACTGCACCATTTCGCCCCCCCAGATCCACCTGTGACTAAGAATATCCAGTATTGGCTGATAGGAGAATCCATGAGATTCAAATTAAAAACTCTTCTCACTCTCTTTTTCTACCTAGCTTTTTGTATTCTTCAGTTTCACCCCCAGCACAGAGGAAGTGATATGAAAATCTGTGGACATGGGTAGAAAGACAGTTTTCTTTAAAGTCCTTATTGTGAGCGAGAGCTGTGAGGTGGCATAGAGCTCAACTGCTGCCTTTCTCCAGTGCTGCCAAACAAGCAAGTTTTTCAACATAGCAAGAATCAATGGCTAATGGCTATCACACTTTGTGTGAAAGGATCTGCACAAAAGAGATCAGAGAGCTTGATTTTTAAGGCTCTTTCTGACCCTGTGTATCTGCAGACTCAATTCTATAACAGAAGGAAAACCATATAGACAACTTGTGCCAGGAGCCCAGCTGAATAATGGGATATAAGAATAATGGGATACAGCGGGCTTATTACGTTCAGTGCTCTGGGTCCCAACAGGCTCTAGAGGTGCATCTGGAAGTTGAGTACTGGGTATCCATTGGAAGTTAGTTTGAGATGCTCTCCCAGGCAATGGTGATGCTGGAGGTCCAGCACTGCATCTTTTTTGGGCTTACCTGGACATCAGCTCCATTTAAACAATGAATTGTGGAAGACCACCTTATGTTCATCTCATCACAGTTGTAGGATGACATTCTAGAAACTGCCAGTAATTCATCACCTTTCGAAACACTCTCCTCACTTGTATACTGCGGATGGAGAAGACTGGTATACTCTCTTCCCATTTTCTAGAGGACCAATGGATTTGGGCAGGTTGTAGTAGGATGAGGAAAGATGAAGAAAACTAGGGAAGAGGTAGATAGAAAATAAAAATGCCTCAACAGAAAAGTGCAGAAAGGGAGAAAGAAATGGGAGAATGAAAGTACTGTAGAGCAAGTTGTTTTAATTTATCATATGCTTTCTTGAGACAACATGTGGAATCCCTGATTGAAGGGTAGCGTGGGGATTTTATAACAAAAATATTTATGACAATCTTCACTGGGTTGTGTGAGGATGGTAAAGCACCCTCTGCACAGACCAGACCCCCTCATTGTCTATCAACGGGGTTTTGGAAGCTCTCTTCCAGTAACTGAGTATGAGGAACCTACTTGGAAAATAAGCATCAGTATCCATACAACAGGATATGCCTGAATATTGGGCTCTACCACAGAATTGACAGAGCAATTTTAATATGAATGTGCCAAAAAATAATTCAGTGGCTCTGGACTGACATGTCAGCCCTGATGGAGATAAAGTATCTTTTTTATAGACTTTGAGTGATTGAAAAGCTTCCTGAAAGCTGAGTTTATCAAAGCCAATCATTTCGAGATGATAACAATTAAATGACCGGCATCACTACTGGACATTATATGGAGTTGTGTCAGGTCCTGGCTTTGGAAATTAAACATTTACTAATGGGCTAGAAAAAAAATGTAGGACTATTTTTTTCTGGTGCTCTGCCTCTACAGCTAAGATCAGGTATTAAACAATACTCAGCCCCACAACATGTAGAGTCCTTCTGAAAACAGCTGTTAAGATCAGAATGTACCTTTATGAATCTAAAGTCTGACCTCCTGCCTCATACATGGGCTGTAGGATTTCACCCACTTAGTTCTGTTTCAGGCTCATAATTTCTGGTGGAGGTGGGGCACATTGTTTAGAATGATGCACGCTTGATTCAAAGCTGATGGAGAATTTATCACGTCCCTAAGGAAATTGTTCCAGTGGGCAATTACTGTAACTTAAAAATTGCACTATATTTCCGGTCTCAATTTGTCTGGCTCCAGCTTGAATCTTGGTATACTCTTGTCAGCTATATTAAACAAGTACCCATTGGCAAAAATCTTCTCCCCATGAAAATGATTACAGGCTACAATCAAGTCACCTCTCAAACTTCTGGATAAAAAAAGATTCAAGCTTCTATAGTCTGTCACAGTAAGGCAGGTCTCCCGTACCTTAGATCACTGAGCAGCTCCTTTTGGAACCCTTTCCAGCTGTCAATGTCCTTTCTGTAGGGTTGGTACAAGAAACAGGCACGGTCCTCCGTTAATGGTCTCTCCTGCCATATGCAATGGTAATGCTACCTCCCTATTCAAATCTACAACTGTTTTAGTTAGGATATTACAGTGGTTATCCACTCTAATGCTTAACTCCTTTTCTGTACCATTGCTACCCAAAACACCATCACAGATTCTGTGTGTGTAACTTTTATCATTATTTCCTGAGGACATGATCGTGCGCTGGCATTTGAAAATCTGCCCTGCCATCTTTTATAGAGTTTAAAGTATGTATTTTTATAAGGGTTGAATTGGGCAGTCCTACAGGTGTTAAGACAATGAAGGTGTATTCAAGTGACCTAAATGACTATTAGGCAGGAAAAAAGCATTGCATTTAAGTGTACAGATGAGTCAGGGGAGACTAAAACTCAGTAGAACACCAGGAACAGTCAGTTTGTCCCACAAATATGCACTATAAAAAGAGGCTTGAGCTGCTCAGTTCTCCAGTTTCTCTATGTAGCCATTCTTTTTGTAGATGATTTAATTATATGTTTATCTAATCCCCCTCAATATCTCCCACTGGGCTCGGCCTAATGCAACAGCATACAGACACTTGAGCAATCAAGAAGTTGGGCTTTAGTTGTATTACTATCCTTCCAGTTATTGATCTGTGTGGAGACAAGTTTCACCTGTCCATGAAGGGAGTTAAAAGCTATTATATATATATATATAATTTTGAAATAATAAAAATTGAGTAGCAGCATCAATACTGGGGCATAATATGGAGTTGTGTCAAGTATAAATATAAATTCAAAGCCAATGAAATTCCAAATGCAAAATATCTAGCTCAACATCCATTTCTATCGATGTCCCTGTCCAATATTTTCTACTGGGACAGCACCCTATGCGCCAGTCCCAGGCAAATCAGCCTAGGAATTCAGGTGCCCTCCCTCCTTTATTTTTTTTACCAGATTCAAAACTATTGGTGAATGTTAAAAATTATAGATATTTACATGGCTTTGTGGAGATTCAAGAGAATGTAGGACCCCAACCTTAGCCAAAAGGCCAAAAAGTCAGAAGCTCTTAGTGATGTACTGCACCTAAGAGGTAACAGGTCTGAGACTCCATAGAGTTGCATTTGTGTAACTTAACTCTACACTTATATTCTTGTATCCAAGAGCAGAGAGTCACTGAGAGACTCTGTGGAAAATAATTTTGACTCCTTTTACCAGGACTAGGTAAAATATAAATAAATAAAATAAATAAGAGAAAAATTATAAATACTGGATGTTGACGACAATAAAAAACTAGTCAAAAGGTTAACCTCTCTTTCTAGCTAACATTTGAATATGTCTAGCTAAAATGTAAAGTTAATAACAAAAATTACGCAAATCATTCTACTAATCCTAGACTGGAACTCAACCCATTTAGGTTCTAAAAGCTTTTTAGTTTTCTTCCTGCCTTCAGATAAGATCGGAAGCAGAAAAAGTGAAATAAAGTTTGTAAGACTATTTTACTGAGCTGTACTCTGTGCAAGGAGGGCCATAAGTAAAAAGTGCTTTGTTGGAAATAATAATAGAAATGTGGGAAATATTCTATTGTGAATGGCAGATTTGTAATAGTAACTCAGCAACATGTTAGAAAAGAGATTTGTGGGCTTGATCCTAAAGTTAAAGGACTATGGTAGGCTTTTCATGAGCCCCTATAACAAGACTAAAGTTAAAAAGGTTTCTACTCTGTTACATCATTGGGAACCTGGACTTAATGGGCGGAGATGTGGACACATAATGCACTTGGACATTGAACATAGATATTCTTACAGGAGCTCCCTTTATGGGAGGAATGTATAACTATGGTAGTTTAAACAATGCCTACACTTCCTATCTGAACAAGATCCAAGAGTACTTTAGAACTGTATGTTGCAAGTGCGAACTCCATACATGCTGCATCTGGTTGACCCAAGCAACATGTGTGAGAGCCAGTCTTGCAGTAACACTCCCCAAGGATGTGTCAATGAGACTCTATGAGGATGGCTTTCTCCCCCTGTATGGAACTCTTTCTTTGGGGCCTTTTTCTTCTCTCTTACTTCCCTAATTAGCATTTTATTCATTTTCCTTAAGCTGCCCAGTATGTTCTTTTCTCTTGATGCAACAATGGGATCTCCCTCTACCACCCATGATGATGCATTCAGAGCTTCATAAACCTTGTAGTGGAATTTGCTTTGGCCTTGTCTGTACTAGAAAGGGCCTGCTAGTATGTCGGCACAATTACACCAACGCACCTCACTAGTGGAGATTCAATCTATATTGGCAAGAGAGTTCTTTTGCTGGCATATCAGCTCCTCAAATAAAACCTTATATGGCAAAGGTACTAAGTTCAAATGTTACAGGAGTTTGGCTCTTTTTACTACCACTTTAAAACATACATGAATGTTTATTAATAGTGAATTCCCACGATCCCCAAACATGCTACATATATCCCAAAATCTCTTTATTCTGGAGAAAATATGTGGACGTCATACCCATCTGCATGCATTACCCCCTGCACTCAGGAGAGACACTGTGCCTACAATCTTCCCTTTCCCGTGTGAAAAGAGGCCTCAGGCATATCATACCCCTTCTTTCCTCCTAAAGAGGCCCCTTTTCCCCCTACTGTTCTCAATTATTCAGGCTAATTCTTAACACTTATCTAAAACAAAACAAAACAATCTTTGATCAAAGACATGTTGATAGCCAAGCTATGGGGAGGAAGGGGCTGGGAGTCCAGCCAGTCATTTAAAAAGCATAAGAATAATTTTATTAGAAACGAGATAGCCCTCATATCGTCTACCCAGAGCATTCAAACAGCATGAGTCGCACCCTCTCCCTCCCACCCTGCTACCAAAATCTGGAGACTGGTTTAAAATCACATTGAAGTGTATGTATGGCTATTAGATTTTTTTCCACCTCTTACATGTCCACATTCCTCTGTGCAAAAGGACCGCAATCCCATCCTCAATTCCTTCCTAGAACTTCAAGATGAAGGGGATGATATAAAAGAGTAAGCTGGAGGTGCTAAACAGTTTACAGATTTAGCTATGCCAGCAGCAGTGAAGACAGATACAATCTGAGGGGTGCTTTCAGTCTAAAAAGCTTAAGAAGCACTGGCTTATGTGCTTAAACTTACACATGTGCTTAAGTGCTGTTTGGGGTCAAAGTGCTTGGGAAAGAATGGGAGAACCAGCTAGCATACTGCAGTGAGCACTTGGGCACTGAACCAGTATTAATGGTAGATGATGATAAGTTTGAGTTTGGTTTTGGACATCAATATTTATAAATAGCACAGTGATGGGAGGCTCTGGCAGCCCATCATCACTGATGCAATCAGGAACTACAAAGTTTTGTTGCAAGATCTGTGATTTCAGAACATGGTACGTTTGAAATAGCTCCTTTGTCACTGTAGTAGTACCAGGTCCTTAAACAGCAGTCCAAAATAGAGCTGGTCAGGAATTCTCAGATAAAATATTGCTTTGTCATAAAATGCCGATTCATCAAAACCAAATCATTTTGTGGGAATATACCAGCTTCAATGAAATTCCCATCAGGAAATGTTTCTTGGGTCCAGAATGGAATTTTGGGAGAAAGAAAAGCTACCCTCACTTGCTGGGATGGCAGAGACTGAAGTTCAAGTCACTATTAAACCTTATCACAAAGCTATTGTCTATTCTGGAGTGGAAAGTGAAGAAAGAAGTTTTTCATGAAAAACTTCAAAAGGTCTTGGTTTCTTCCAAACATTGTTCATAATATTTTTGCAATTGTAACCATTTACACAAAATGGCAAAACTGTTTCTTGCCCAGCTCATGCACAAAGGCCATTTGTTTACAAGGGGCAGCTTAGCTTGAATTGGCCCGTGCCACCTAGCCATCTACAAACTATAAGAACCAGGTAAGATGATGACTGGACATGTGAACAGTTTGCATTTGGAGGAGAGTGTGTCTAAAAATCCACACTTAAGCCATGAATTCAGCATGACAGCTTCACTCAAAGATGGAGAAGGAGGAAGGAGAGGTGAGTGCTGCCTAGAGATTGAGACCCACATTATCAAACATACCACTGACTCAAAGTACACAACCTGGTGCTCCACAAAATGGCCTGAGATTCAGAAGCATCAAGCAACAAGTTTGAAAATCAGGTTCAAGTTGGGCACTCATAGCCTATGGTCCACTCTTGAAACTGTTGGCTGAAGCTGCTAGCAAAAGAAGGTACAAACTGAAAACAACGTAGGAAAGCGAAGAGGTTCTGGTTTATTGCAGAATATATCTTACTGTTCTGCCCACTATGAAATGAGACCTAGTTACAAGTAGTGGAAACAGCAGATGTTTAACTGTCATCATCATCATCATCATCATCTTTCAGCCGGGACATAAGAAAGAATTTCTTTACTGTCCGAGCCCCCAAGGTCTGGAACAGCCTGCCACCGGAGGTGGTTCAAGCGCCTACATTGAACACCTTCAAGAGCAAACTGGATGCTTATCTTGCTGGGATCCTATGACCCCAGCTGACTTCCTACCCTTTGGGCAGGGGGCTGGACTCGATGATCTTCCGAGGTCCCTTCCAGCCCTAATGTCTATGAAATCTATGAAATCATCATCATTTCCAACAGAACTGTAGCCAGAGTTGATTCTAATGCATTTTCAAGGCAATTGACTTATGTTTGCTCTTGATTAAAGCAAGAAGAAAGGGGAAACACATTGTCCTCATACTTCACTTGACTCAGGTTGGCCATAAGAGTTTTGTCCAGTGGATAAAAAAGAGGGGTGAATATCATGAAACATATGGTCAATTCTTGGCTTTGCCATTGACTCACTGTGGGATATTAGGCATATGGCTGAAGGGTGAAGCATTGAACAGCCACAGTTCATGCTGATGGTAATTAGGCCTGTAAATGCTTAGAACTCTGAAAATTAGGTTGGTAAGTAAGTGAAGACATGAGCCTCATTTTCACAACAGTTTCTTCAGGTTTAAAAATCCTGACTGGTAGAGGGAGGCAATTTTTGTGCATTCATTAAGTATTATAAAGTATATTTAAATCTTCAGCTGAAATGTACCATATCAGGGACAAAATCATGTCTCTATTACTGAGACAAATATTATCGTACAACCCCTAGCTCCTAGTTGTCACAAGGTCAGGGAATGTGCTTCTGAAACCTGATACCGCAGTGTCCATCATTCTGTTTACCAAAAACACAGATCTGCTGTAATCGTTATCAGAAATACTCCATGCATGTACTCATAATTCTGCTGGTTGTTCAAGCTGTTTCTAGTTACTGTTCTGGTCCTGTGTCCTTGCTATCAGTTCAAGATCCGGTGTCATATGCTAAGCTGTTGTCGTTTTTACAGGCACTTTCATTATCCATTTTTATTTGGCACCACAAGCAATGTACAGTAGCAAGATTACTTACGCATTGGGAAACAAATGATGTTATCTGTTACTGTTCCAATAGTTAGGTTGAGGCATTGTAGTCTAGTGGTTATGTTAAAAGTCCCTGATCAAAACAACTACTTCATTTTATTCAGCTAATTGTATTCTCCGGGTACACATCAAAATGATTTATACCCAAGAGACCACAGATTTTGAAGGTTTGTGATCATGTAAGTTGAGAATCTACATAAAAACCTGTAGAATTTCACCCCGAAAAGACCTGGCTGTGTCCTATCTATGCATCTGTCTGTCTCACAAGACAATATAATCACGCCGAGTAAGACATCAGCTCACTGAACGTAATCCTTGCTTGAAAGATAAAGCAAAGCTGGAGTGACCTCTCCAGGGTGCAAAAGCCTGGGCAGCGTATATGGAGTCACTGATCTGCCCACACATTAGTGTCCCCCTCTAGCCTTGCTGCTTTTAATCCAAAGGAAAAGCAGGTGCCAGTACATTTGGAACCACCTTAGTCGCAGGAGGTGCTAGAGCAAAGGAGATCATCCATTTTTCCATCTATTGGAGTTCCACTCCTAGATTGGCTGCCAACCAGAGTTAAAGACCCCAGTCTACCCTATCACAGAGTGGACTTCAGCCCTAGAGGTTGCCATGTTATTTAATCACTGCCTGACACTCTGCAATAAAAGATTCAGGTATGTATAAACTGGCTGAAAACTTTTGGAATGCTTGATGGTCTTGCCTGAAGAGGAAGGACAGAGAATCAGGTATAACAGGGAATTGGTGGGACAGGGCAGAGGTTCATTCAAAGAACAGTGCCAAGCAGCCTCCTAGAACTTATTATTTTAAGCATGCTAGCATCAAACATCCTTTGCTTTGAGTGGTGCTATATAACACACAGTATGAAACAGTTCCTGCCACCAAATGCTTGTAGCCTAAATGGGAAACAGAGACGCAAAGAAGTGAAATCATTTCCCTATGTTATAAAGCCAGTTAGTGATAGATGCCAGGATGGAATCCATGTGTAGGGAGTTATTCACTAGACCACCAAGCTTCCTACACATGCTAGGCCATCATCTCTATACAGATTTTCTTCTCCAGGCATACTAAAGCACACAAAGCTTTTAAAAGAAAGAAGCTGGAAACTTGTGCACAGCTTAATCTTCATAACCAGTTTCCTTGTATTGAGTTCAGAAGATAAAGGTACCCTGGGGTACACAGAAGACTCCATTGTTAGTCATACCTTCTTCATGCTGGCATTGCTGCCACTGCTGATTGGGAAGCAGTTAGCTCCATTCACCACATAGAGCCATGGGAGTGCACAGCACAGAGGGCCCAGGCTTAATCACTCAAGCCTGCTCTGGGAGAATAGGGGAGTTACCCCAGAATTCACTGGGAAACAGTCATGAAGGGTTTAGTATACTACAGTGCCAAGAATCATCGAGTGTACCTACCAAATTCCTAACAGCAACAGGGAGGACATAACAACCCAGGAACAGCTTTCCAGGGTTGTTGCTCGCACCTGAATTTAGCTAGCCTGTGTTCTCTGACCCAGGTATAGCTCACCTGAGCTAACCTGGCAGTGAAAACCTACCCCAAGTGCAACCAGGAATTGGCCCCAAAGCTCAAACTTCAAACTCCTGCTCTAACCAATATTTTTTTTGAAGCTTGAAAAAATCCCTTCCTTTCATGTAAAGATTTTCTTTCCCTGTGGCCAAAAAAAGACACTCAGATTGTGATGTACCAGAATTCAATATGGACATAGCATATGTTACGTCTTTATCATACGTTTCAATACCAATGTCAACTGTGATGTCAGGGCAGCTCAGGGAGCAAGTGCGGTGGTTCTGAGCACTTTGAAGTTGGCACCCCATGTTGAGCTAGCTAAACATCTTAAGGCAGCTACCCATGCAGAGACTTTACTGCTGACCTGAATGTGTTGCTTATAGGTAAGGGAACAATTTAATGTGACTCCTAGGTAGGCTGGAGTATACTCAAGGGGAAGGATGTGATTGCCTAGTCTGATATTCAGCATGTTCGTGGCTCAACAATTGTCTGGGTGAAAACGTGAAAATATTGATTTATTGATGTTCAAATTTAAGTGCCACAGTGAGAGATGAGTTCTATGTCAGTTCTCAGTGTCTCTTCCAGTTCTGTCATGTCTATTCCTTGGACTATTATGGTGACATGGTCAACATACATGTATTGCTTAGACGTTGTATGAGGGAAGTCTGAGGTATATACATTGAAAAGTACTGGTGCTTTGGGAGACTCCATTCTTCAGAACTCATACTCTGCTTTTTTTCTCCTTGGCTAGAAGTGAGTTTGAATGATGTGCTGAAAATCATGTTCATGATGAAAGCATGTAGCTTGCAGTCAGGTATCCCAGAGTGCAGTTTACAATTGAAGCCTTGATGCCATACAGTATTACAGGCAGCTGTGAGGTTGATAAAGACTGCACCTGATTTCTGCCTCATTTCAAATCTATTTTCCATGTCAGATGTAAGTAATGTTACTTGGTCAGTAGTACATGAATTTTTGTGAAAGCCAGCTTCTTCTTTTGGGAGCTGGGGACTAATTATGTTCTCTATTCTATTCAGGATTATGCACTCCAGGAGTTTGTATGTAACACAGTAACGAGATGGGTCCATAGCTCTCTGGATCCTATAGTAGTTTATTGGGTTTCAGGATAACAATGAAGTCAGCTTTACTCCAGATTTTTGGAAGTCTGTTACTGTCTAGACATTTATCCATGAAATTCTGAAGCCGTATTTTCATTGTGGTTCTGAGCTTGGTAACAAATTCTGGGAATATTTTATCTGGTCCAGCAGCCATGCCAGTCTTGATTGCTTTAACATTTGTGTCGAACTCATTGTCAGACATAGGGGTGGTTTAATTAAGACTGGCATAGGGTGATTTGAGTTGTACACAAGACAGATGTCTAAACATTTCTGTGTGTTGCTTGCTTGAGTTACTGTACTTGCTGTTGTTGTACAGTATTTTCATGTTGGAGTTTGCTGACATGAGGCAACATAGGTTTTTTGGTGCCTTTGCTTATAAGGCAGTTAATGGTGCTCCATGCTTCATAGATTCATAGATTTCATAGACATTAGGGCTGGAAGGGACCTCAGAAGATCATCGAGTCCAGCCCCCTGCCCCAGGGACAGGAAGTCAGCTGGGGTCACTCCCAGCAAGATAAAAGTCCAATTGACTCTTGAAGGAATCCAAAGTAGGTGCTTTCACCACCTCTGGCGGCAGTCTGTTCCAGGTCTTGGGGGCTTGGACTGTAAAGAAGTTCTTCCTTATGTCCAGCCTGAAATCGTTTTGGAGAAGTTTGTGACTGTTTGACCTTGTCATCCCATGGGGCACTCTGGTGAACAGGCACAACCCCAGATCCTGATATATATCCCTCATATACTTATAGGCAGCCACTGAGCCTGTGCTTTTCCAGGCTGAAGAGTCCTGTAGCTGTCAGCCTGTCATCGTAAGGCCTGTTTTCCTGCCCTCTGATCATGTGCGTGGCTCTCCTCTGGACTCTCTCAAGCTTCTCCGCATCCTTTTTGAATTGTGGAGCCCAGAACTGCATACAGTACTCCAGCTGCGGCCTCACCAAGGCCGAGTACAGCGGGAGGATGACATCCTGGGATTTGCTGGAGAAGCATCTATGGATGCAAGCCAGAGTTTTGCTCGCTTTGCCAGCTGCAACGTCACATTGTTGGCTCATATTCATCTTGTGGTCATGACCCCCAAGCCCCTTTCAGCCGTGGTGCTAGCAAGCGTAGCAGTGCCGAGCCTATAAGGATGCTGTGGGATTTTTGTCCCAAGGTGGAGTACCTTGCATTTTTCGGAGTTGAAGGACATCAGGTTTTCATCCACCCATTTTCCGACCCTGTCAAGGTCAGCCTGGATCACCATCCTGTCCTCGGGTGTGGACGCTTTACCCCAAAGTTTGGTGTCATCAGTAAACTTGGCCAGTCCGCTTCTGATACCAATGTCCACATCATTAATGAAGATGTTGAATAGCGTTGGCCCAAGGACGGAGCCTTGGGGACCCCACTGGTCATGGTGCACCATGACAATTGACTTCCATCAACTACCACTCTCTGGGTCCAACCTCGAAGCCAATTCCCCAGCCAGCAGACTGTGATGTAGCCAAAGCCGCAGTAGGCCAGTTTTTCTATAAGACGATCATGGGATACCAAATTGAAAGTTTTTTTAAAGTTGAGATATATGATGTCAATCTCTTCTCCCTTGTCCAGGTGATATGTCACCTGGTCATAGAAGGAGATGAGATTGGTCAGGCAAGACCTGCCCATAACAAACCAGTGCTGGCTATCCCTCAAGAAGTTGCCTTCAGCCAGTTTGTGAAGAATGGTCTCTTTGATGATTTTCTCCAAGATCTTCCCAGGGATGGAGGTCAGGCTGATGGGCCTGTAGTTCCTCAGATCTACTTTCCTCCCTTTCTTGAAGATAGGCACCACATTGGCCTTCTTCCAATCTTCGGGCAGTTCACCTGAGCGCCACAAGTTCTTGAAGGTCCGTGCCAGGGGCTCAGCTATGATGCTTGCCAGCTCCTTAAGTACCCTGGGATATAAGCTGTCTGGGCCAGCTGACTCAAAGGTGTCCAACCTCTCAAGGTGTTCCTTCACATGGTCAACATTGATGACGGGTAATAGTTCTCCCTTGTCCTGGCAGTCCTATACCATATTGGGCAGGGTGAAAATCCCTTGGGGCTGGTGAAAAACCGATGCAAAATTCCTGTTGAGCAGGTCGGCTTTTTCCTGGGTGCCGGTTGTCAGTTGACCCATATGGTTTAGCAGAGGTCCAATGTTGTCCTTGCTTTTCCTCTGGCTCCCCACATATCTAAAAAAGGACTTTTTATTGTCCTTGATACATGTAGCCAGTTGGAGTTCAGTTGCAGCCTTGGCTTTCCTGGTTCGCTCCCTACAGGTCTGAACCAGTGCAGAGTACTCCTCCTTTGGGGTGGATCCAGCCTTCCATCCAACCTTTCTTTTTAGACACAGGAGGTCCACTAGTTCCCTACAGAGCCATGGGGGCTGCTGTGCCCTTTTGCTGCCTTTCCTCTGAGATGAGATAGACATTGCTTGAGCTTCCAGAATCGCTCCCTTGAGGAGCAACCACCCTTCCTGAACACCCCTCCCCTTTGGGTTGTGGTCCCTTAGGGGTCCCACGTGCTTGTCTGCTCCAGTGGGTCATATCCAACCTTCTACAGTAGTAAGCCATCTCTCCTTCTTTAAATTGTTCAACGTGGTAGCCAGCTGTTCTGTAGTTCTTTTTATGGTTGCAGGGGCATTGCATTGCTTGATGTTGTTAAAGAGCTGTTTGTTCATACTACTTGTCCCAGCATGGCATATAATGGCTTCTATAGCCTTTAGGTGCACAGACTTTGGCTATTTCAATTAGGCAGCTTGTAAATGTATTGTAGCCGTGATCAATATTGGTTTCTGCTGGTTCTTCTCGTTGGGCTGCTCTCTTGCTGGTTGGCCTTTGGTATTTCTGCCAATCCACCTTTCGAAAGTTCCATCTTGGAGCTGGGCTGGATGGCATGGACTGAAAAATCATATCGTCAGTGCTAATGAGTGAGGGTCTGTGCTGGGATGATGGAAACTTGTCAAGTACTTTTCTTATCGGTATTTTACTCGAGTCACCCTTCCACCAGGCAAGATCTGGATTTGTCTGAATGTTTTAACCTCCAGAGTGAAAGGTACATGGCTCCTTCAGGTCCAATATGAGGGTTATAGCATTCAGGCTATGCCCCAAAATAATATTGTGCTCCTGTACAGTCCAGAAGTTGTCACACTAACAAGCTTGATGCTGTACTTACTGCACTGAGACTAATAACGGGCTGCACAACTTACACACACACAGATGTACTCCCTGTACTCTTGAGCATTAGACCAAGTGATATAAGACAGACTCTAACATCACTATTGGCAATAGAGGCAAGAGATGATAAAAATCACCTGCTTCATCAATTGTTGACTGAAGACCCAAACATATGGAGGCTTAAGAGGCTTAAAAGCCATAAAACACTTGTATATGCATATCTTCCACATGCTCCTGGAAGAGATTGGGGATGCTGAACCAAACATAGTAAAAGTATGGGGATGCTGAACCAAACAAAGTAACAGAGAGGGCCATCCACTGGGAAAGGTCATACCTATTCCTGCAGTCTTTTATGCCGACACCAAATGAGTCCTCCATTGGGCATGACCTTGACAGAGAAGCATGGATCGAGTTGAACAGACTGAGATCTGGATATGGATGCTTCAAAATAACACTTCTCAAGATGAACATTCAGCCTATGTGAATGCAGTGTCCAACAAACATCACAGCCCTTAATCGAAAGCTGCAGACTGTACAAATGCCCCAGTGGGATAGCTGGAATCCACACAATGAGTGGTAATACCAGACAGTGGCTCATACAGTTGGAAGTTGATATCAGATGCCATGCCAAAGAAGCAGCAGCAGCTATGGGAGCAGGAGTTCTTCATGGGCCTGTACTCCATCTGCTGGTTGTGTCTGGGACTGCAGAAGAAAAATGTAGCAGACATCTGCTTCAGTGTTTCTTGTGGCCTCCTACTTCTACTGAGAGATCAGACTATTTTTTTATTCCTAAACAAATATTTCAAATCTAGAGACATTTTACAGATGACAGCAATTTTAAATGTAACAAAATTCATGAGGAAAATTTCCAGAAAATGAAGCTATGGATACACTAAACGAGAACGGCAGGGAAGAAATAGGAAACGCATAATCTTTAAGCAGCTGTGGCATGCCAATTAAAATGAGGAAGATGGATTGCTTGGAAAGTGGGGGAGTAGACTTGATGACTCAGGAAACCCCTTGAAGGCCTATATGTTCTTATATTTCTAACTAAGGATAAACCTATACAATTAAACGGGTAGGATGAATATCTGAAAAAAATCTTAGTGTGGCAGTTTGATAGATTGGAGGATAGTTTATCAAGAAAAGTGGTGGGAGCTCTGTTGGTTTATCCTGTAGAAGGCAATCAGTTAAAAGGCAAATCACAGTGATATCACAAGTGTATGCTTAATGTCTCTATGAAGCAACTGGTCATTGAAAAGAAAGGGGACTGTTGGAAGGGTATTTTTCCACAAGGGGCTGTAGACTTTGGAATTCACTCCTCATTTCAGTTGTCTGAAATACCTCAAGTCTGTTGATCTTCAGTCCATTCTGCAATATCTCTCTTATCGCTGGTTTTGAGGAGAGGAGGAGGGAGAGGTGTCTGTTCTAAGTGCTGCTATTCCAGTGAACTGGGGGAAATGCTGCATTTAAATCTGTGTTTTTAACATAGGTGACAGGCCAGTAGAGATGCAGATACCAACTCCTTAATGTTTATAACAGAAGTGAGGAAAAAGTTATGAAGATGTCATAAACATATTTTATTTGTATTTTTTGTTTGCTCTTGGCTGCCATATCTTAAAGACAAAATTTCAAAATTTGAAACAAACTGTTGACCAGTTTTTACTAATAAGTGGAAATAAATTGCCATAAACTAGTTTCTAGGCTGAGATCTGGTTAATCAATGGCTACAAAGATGTAGGAGTAATTGAGAGAGAATAGTGAATTCAAACTTCTTCAAAAGCATTCACAGCTAGACTAGCTCTGGACCCATTAAAATCCATGGGAATTCAAAGGAACAGAACATCAATAAAATGCTCACCTTAGTGTTTAGAAAAATGCCAGATTGATCGATCTAGAAGCTTAAGTCTTCTATCCCCCCCAGTAGATGCCATCAATAAAAAGAAAATACAAGTCTCCTTTGACTTACTCTAATCATGTGTCTCAAGCTGACATAGAGGAACTCAGTAGGAGGAAGGAACTGATTCTTTTCCAAGAAATCACAGAGGCTTCTAATGAGACTGCCCACAAGCAGAAAGTCATGACACTTTTGAAGATACTGAAAACATAACTTTTTGTCAAAAATTAGAATTTTGAATGAAAAACGATAATTGTACATTTTCCATTTTTTTCACTGAAACAATGGAAACACACATTTTTAAAGATCATTTTAATAGCCAGTTTCCATTTTGAAAATGATCTTTTTTCCTGAAAAGTCAACATTTCCTTTAACTAATAATACTTTTCAAAGATCAACGTGATTTTTCTTTTTACTTCAATTTTTTTTTTTTTTTTTGTAGGAAAAGCTAAATAAAATTCTTAGGAAATTTGGATGAAAATGAAAAAAAAAAGAAAGAAAAGAAATTGCAATCCTGAACATTTTTTGAAGTTTCCCACAAAAAATCAACAAAAAATGATTTATAATTGCCATTCTTTCTTTTACCAGCTCTTTCAAAATGGGAACTGAGTACTGACACTTTATTTGGCTGTTTTGTTGATACTGGCACCTGTCTGCTCTCAGAGGAATGGGGCAAGCTTATATCCTACCAAAGAAGAAAACTGGATCATTATCATGCTGCAGTAGCTACAGGCCTATGACCCAGTGAAGAAAAACACCTATTGTCAGCTCTCTGAGCTAGCCATTCTTTTAGAAAATTGGAAAAGTAAAGTGTTCAGATTGAGAATCATTTCCTTATAAATTCTGTTAACTCAGTTGACTTCCCTTTATTATCTTGGGCTTGTTAATGTCCGTGTTAACCAACAGGAATGGGAGTGTGAAGGCTGAAGGTCATTTGGAACCTGACATTCGACTCTGAGAAAACAATCTACTTCACTTTTGTTCAGGGCTTAAAGCAAAAAAATAATCCACCCAGAGATCAGTAGTTAGCAATGGTTGGAGTTGTGCAGATCAATAAGTAGGGTCCCATAGCCCCCAACTCGGAAATGAGGAGTCAAGGCCAACACCTTACCAAAACTTTTTGTGACTTCATTGAAAAACTGGTGCATCTTAATTTATCCAGGTGTTAAAGCAGACATGCTTTTTGGGGTAGCACTGAATTCCTTAGGGGTAAAAAAAATTCTCCCCAGGTCTGTGGAGATATTATAAGTGGATTTAAACTACCTTACATGACTGTATTGTAAAACCTGGCATGAGCTTTAAAAAAAAAGTGTCCTAGGTTTGTTTGGCTATTTCATACGTAAGAATGAATCTAGTAGCCCCAGGAGCCATGGATGACATTTGTTTAGCCATGGCTTCCTGGAAAGGAAATAATACAGTGAGATTAGTTTCAGCAAATTAGGAAACTTCTCTTCCTTTTCAGATAAAGCCAGGCACCATTCTTCACAGCAGAACAGTTTGTCTGGTAACACAGACATCATTTGTCACGCAGATGGACAATCCCTGTCAGGAGCATCGACTCAAGCTTCATTGACTACTACTACCACCCACCCAGCTGTTTTGGTTTGTCTCATTTGGGTGCCAAAGAAGCAACCCTGTTTCAGAGTCATCTGTGTGTACCAGTTCTTTTCAAGTGGATCAGTCCTGTTTCTTAGAAATTAGACTAAGCCTTTTGGAAAGTGTCCACAATTACAGAGACAGGGGGCACCTTTTGTCTAGTACTTTTTGAGGCAGTGTTAACAATTCAATAGCCCAAAGAATTTTTCTCGCAATCTGCTCTGAAGCTTAGTTTTAAATTCCCTGGTCATACAATATCAATGAACTTAAGTCTTTATTTTCATTCTCTTCAAATTGCCCTCCACCACTGGCATGAAACCTTTGTATATTTTTTGCAAGAATAGCAGAGCCAAGATATTTTAGATGGGCATGATGCCCTACCACCACCACAAAATCGCTTCAAAGCAGTTGCTGAATCAGAATAAATTGGTCTGGATGTATTCTTTTCCCTAAAATCACAATGTAAAACATGCTGAGGGGAAATTAGATGCCACATTCTCTCACCCTGAGTCACTTATCCTACAGGAATCCACAACAAGAGTTAGGATCTCTTGAAATGATTTAAGAGCTAGTGAGTTGTCCTGGGCCTGTGAAAAGGTAATGACTCTGCCAAACTTTGAACAAGGCTCCATCAGCAAAGCTCACCATAACTGCCAACCAGGACAATTCTACTCTCTGCCCCTAGATGTGTGTGAGTTTTGGTTGATACTTGTCCTTATTCCCATGGGTGTTTAGATCTGCCCAGTATACTGCAGCATTATTGTTGTTAGCAATCCCTCGATTTGAGGATGATCTTTATCGTGGCTCATTGGATGACTCATTGATGAATAATCTCATTGATGGATATTGAGTCCAATCCTTGAACCACAGATCCATCTGCAGAAGTTGCAGGTCTTTTCTAAGGGAAGGGTAGGCTGCAAGCTGGGGTTCTTCTCCTATTCCTTTCTCTGCTTTCTCATCTCTGATTCAAGGGCAAAATACTTTACCTCAAAATGGGCTGCTGCTTGGTTGAAATTGTGGCACCATTGGAATCAGCTGGCATCCAGATCCTCCCAAGTCTACCTGTTTTGCCCTTCACAGTCTGAAGTATCAATTTTAATATCATTTGCTTTCAAAAAACATTTTTCTTACTATAATGTTTGAGTTATCCCACAGGGTGTCACAAAGTAAAAATACAGCGCCTAATGCAATGCACGTAACTTCATTATCATCCTGTTAAAAGGTTTCTTTGTCTAGAATTTGGACACATAGCACACTGGAATTGTAACTACGAGCTCTATGAGCTAGGGCAGCATGTAATCTCCTATGCTGCAGCTAGGGAAACTGAGGCACATGAGGTGAAATGATTGCTCCAAGTAAATTAGCTGCAGAGATGGGATAAGGATTGAGGTGTTCTTGCCTCTGTGCCCTATGCTTGATTCACTTGATCATAATTCTTAGCAGAAGCATGAAGCTTTTCTCAGTCCCCAAGAATTGGCTCAGTACATCTTCTTCCCCATCCTCTTTGTTATCAGCCTCTCTCCATGTTGTTTTTGTCCTTGATGGCATTCCTCTTTGAAACAGCATGTTGTGATAGATAAAGCTGGCAGCAAGCTGAATGGAATAAAAGCTTCTGTTCTGGATTGGGGAACCTTGAGCTTGATGTAGGGCTTTTGGTTGGGGGGGCGGTATTATTTGGCTGTATTGAGTATAAAAACTGGAAATTAAGGTTCTTATCAGTCCCACTGTATTAGATATTTGTGTTCACAGATACAATCAATTCTTAAGTTTTCAGGTGTCTAAAGGAGATGCCCTTTTCTGAATATGTTAGTAGCAAAGATTCATTTCTAAAGGGTACTACTTTTCAAGAAATCCATTAAAACACAAATAAGAGAATTACCCTTGTCTCACCTTGCTCTTTACTTTGGCACACTGCTTAACAAGCAGACATGAAGCACTGTCCAACCTCGTCCTCTGAAAATTACTGAAGCTTTGAATCCCAAAATCCAGGTATTTTCAGAACTTCCATAATTCAGAGTCTTTCTTACTTTTATGGTTACTAGAATAATGGAGACATTCCCTATGCTGTAACAGAAAGCCCTACGCCTAAACTCAACAGTTCATGAGCAGGGAGGCCATCTCATGTTGGTACAGTGCATTAAGGACAGTTGCTTGCGCATTAGGTGACCCACAAGGATATACAGTCTTGAGACTGGCAAGCCCTATAAAATAATTGATTCCTATAACTGTTACTACAGGGGAATTATAGCTGCAACTATTTCATTTTCATGTCAGCACCTACCAAGCCTTAAGTCTTGAATTGTGTCAAGTCAATATGGGGCTGACTATTGAAATTAATGCTGGATAGGCAAAGTTTTCCTGTCTTCCTAACATTTTTAAATATTTCAAAAATGTCGTTCCATATGAGCACCAAGCCTTTGAAGTTTACCATGACAAACAAGAGAGACCCACACCTGAGTAGCCATTAGTCTGATGACTAGACCACAACAGAAAACAGAGATTCAAGTGGTGACTTTGGCAGACCAGGGATTTGAGTCGTATTCTCCCAAATCCAAGTGACAGCCCTAAGTTGTGAGCTATTCGCTGTCTGATGTTGACCAGATGTTCCGTCCTTGAAAGAAATGGTACATTCCCGTGGAAAGTGTTGCTTTCAGCAAATCAACCTTTTTCCAAAGAAAAACTATTTTTTCAGAAATGTCTCAGCCAGGTCCAATATGACAGCATTAGGGAAGAAAAAAAGGAAGCAGAGAAATAACTAAATATATCTGAAATGCCGTGTCTTACAACCAAGAACCATCATCACTCAACATTTTGTTCCAAGTGTAATAGCTGCCTCTCTTTTGGTCTCCCTATGTGTAGAACTACCATGTTTTCATTTTCATTTGAACTACCACATTTTCATTTTCCTTGCCATCTTGGCAAACAAGAAAATCTATTTTGGGGGAAGAACGAAAAAGCTCTATTTCTGAAGATTATTGGAAGACAGAAATGATCAAGACCCTGGGGTTATATACTAAAGAATTCAAGGTGGTTTTGGCCAGCATCATTTTGGATTTTTTTCTATAGCACTGTCTTGTGATCAATGTGATCTTCAAGATAGCATGGAATATCTACAGGATATGAAATACAATATTTTTATTTTCCCCTGATTTCAGATTTGAATGAAATTTAATGTGTTGAGAAGCTTCTGCCCATAATCCTGACCAGGATTTTGGAATAACCAAAGGCCATGAATAAAATTGTCTTGGGATTTTTACAATTGTCATTGCTTGCTGGGACAGGAGTTTTTATTCCATGTAGACATCTAGCCTGAAAAGCTGCAAGTTGTTTACATTAAAGCTGAGTGCAAGCATATTAACTAGAAGCTGTCAGAAATATGCGACCCAGCTCTATTTTATTAATAGGGTAGAGGTAGAACAACACCAGCCTATTCAGATCTGTGCCAATGTTTGGTTGGTCAAAACAGAAAACATTTTGTCAGAAGTTTCTATGACCCTGATTTTGGGTGAGGCTGTGCAGAAAATGAACAAAGTCAAGAGGGTTATGGTGGGATCTGTCTTAATGATGTACATGCTCTTTCTCTATCCTGCCAAATTAATTTTGATGGGTAGGCAAAGTCTCATAAGACTGTGGTGATTGCTGAAAGCTATCCTTTAATTTTTTCTGTGTTGTTTATTTTCTTCCTTCATTTCCCCTCTGCCCTAATCCTCCAGCCCTGCATCCTTCATTGCAGTGGGGAATATTTAGCTAATACATTTCAAAACCTAAAATAGATCTTTCCCCCTTTTCCTGCAAGCGGTAGAGGGAAGTGAGGTTACAGGGAAAGGTTACAGCATAGGTGACTCATGTATTCCATTCCTAGAAAAAAGAGTCAAGTGTTTCATAGACAGCTAAGGGCGCTTTTGACTATTGCTGAGCAAATTGCTTATGTAATCACTTTTAGAAAAAGGCTTAGGAGATGCAAGCTGCTAACCTTCCCTCTTCCCAGCCCCCAGCAACGTTATACATACAGCTGAGCTGAAAGCAATAGAGTGAATAGACCCGACTAGGCAATTTCCATCTAGACAATGTTCATACACCATCAGGAGTGGATAAAGGTTATCAATTTTATATGAACTGAACCAGAAAGAATGGACTTTGGTCTTCTCCCTCTGCGTGCTAGAAATGCTAACTCTGCATTCTCCCTCCCCCATCCCACTTGCTTCCCTGCACCCTGACCCTAGCCCCAGGCCAGTCCTGCAAGGATGTGCTGGTAATTCTCCCTGAGAATGAAGCAGGGCAAACTTTCTCTGTGTGATAGTTCCTCCCATGCTTTCTATTTCTTCTTCCACTAGCACTCTCCTATTTACATTAATAATGAGGAGAAAGAAAACACTCACTGGACTTGTCTACACAAGATGTCTACTGCAGAATAAACTAATTAGCTTTGCAGTAAACATCTTGTGTCTACGCATATGGTCCTATTATGCCGCAGGAAACTAATCGACTCTGCAGCAGGGTAGTACTTGTAAATACAAGTATTATCATAGAATCATAGAAAATGAGGGTTGGAAGGGACTTCAGGAGGTCATTTAGTCCAATGCCCTGCTCAAAGCAGGACCATCCCCAACTAGATCATCCCAGGCAAAGCTTTGTCTACCTAGGTGTTAAAGACCTCCAAGGATGGAGATTCCACCACCTCTCTGGGTAACCTGTTCCAGTTTTTATACCTTCCTTATGAGAGAGTTTTTCCTACTACCTAACTTAAACTTCCCTTGCTGTGCCTTGAGACCATTGCTCCTTGTTCTGTCCCCTGCCACCACTGAGAACAGTCCAGCTCCATCCTCTTTGAAACCCCACTTCAGGTAGTAGAAAGCTGCTATTAAATCCCCTCTCAGTCTTCTCTTCTGCAGACTAAATAATCCCAGTTCCCTCAGCCTCTCCTCATAAATCATGTCCCCTAGCCCCCTAACTATTTTTGTTGCCCTCCAGTGGACTGTATCCAATTTGTCCACATCCTTTCTGTAGTGGGGGGCCCAAAACTGGACAGGGTGCTCCACATGTGGCTTCACCAGTGTGAATAGAGAGAAATAATCACTTCCCTTGATCTGCTGGCAATACTCCTACCAACACAGCCCAGTATGCTGTTAGCCTTCTTGGCAACAAGGGCACAGTGCTGGCTCATATTCAACTTACTGTCCACTGTAACCCCCAGGTCCTTTTCTGCAGAGCTGCTGCCTACCCAGTCAGTTCCCAGCCTGTACTGGTGCATGGGATTGTTCCATCTTAAGTGCAGGACTTTGCACTTGTCCTTATTTAACCTCGTGAGATGTCTTTTGGTCCAATCCTCCAATTTGTCTAGGTCACTCTGAAACCTAGCCGTACCCTCCAGCATATCAACTATTCCCCCTAGATTGTTGTTATCTTCAGGCTTCCTAAGGGTGTACTCTATGCCATCTTCCTGGTCATTGATGAAGACATTGAAAAAAACCAGCCCAGGACTGACCCCTGGGGAACTCTGCATGATACTGGCTGCCAACTAGACATCGAGCCATTGATTACTACCCTCTGAGCCCAATGATCCAGCCAGTTTTCTATCTGTCTTACAGTCCATTTATCCAACCTGTACTTCCTTAGCTTGCCTGCGAGAATGTTGTGGGAGACCATATCAAAAGCTTTGCTAAAATCTTTGCTAAAATCAAGGTACACCCCATCCACTGGTCTCCCTGCATCCACAAAACCAGTCATCTCATCATAGAAGAAAATCAGATTGCTCAGGCATGACTTGCCCTTGGTGAATCCATGCTGACTAATCACTTTCCTTTCCTCCAAGTCCTTAGAAATTGATTCCTTGAGGACTTGCTCTATGATTTTTCCAGAGAGGGGGGGAGGTTCTCCTGTGGCTGATTGTGCTGACCGGGGGAGGCGGGGAGGAGCTTACCCTGTTGCCGATCACACCAACCTGGAAGTGCCTGGGGGACCGCAGGGATTGCTTCTCCTGGTGCCCCCACTCCCCAGCTGGCACTCTCAAAGGAGGCACCAGCACTCTCACCTGTCCTCCCTGCCTGTCACCTAAGCAGGGAACGCTGGCTGTCAGGGGGTGCACCAGCACTCTCAGGGGGTGCACATGCACCTCTGTGCACCCTTTATGTGTTGCCACTGGACTGAGGTGAGGCTGACTGGGCTGTAGTTCCCTGGATCCTCTTGTTTCTCTTTCTTAAATATGGGTACTATATTTGCCCTTTCCCAATTTTCTGGGACCTCTCCTGATCACTATCTGTTTTCAAAGGTGATGGCCAGTGGCTCTGCAGTCACATCAACCAACTCCCTCAGGTGCACTACATCTGGCCCCATTGACTTGTATATGTCCAGCTTTTCTAAATAGTCCATAACCTGTTCTTTTATCCTGCTGCTGAGTTTTTTACTCTGCAGCACTGGATGTGTAGATGCTGTTGCAGCTGGCTGGAGCACATGAGTGCTTCAGTCCAGAGGTTAGCTGCTGGCTAGCCCTGCATTGGAGCACCCTGTGTCCAAGCCAGCCCCTCCACAGTGCATTGAACTGGATCAGAGCAGCTCCAGACTGGCATGCTGACCCCTAGGCCTGCTGCTAGGGGCTGCTCCAACCTGGCTGAACGTTCTATGGTCATTGGCACAAGTTCAAATAGTGCGCCTGGGAATAATAAACTCCAGTGTAATATGCACTGGAGTTTATTGCTATGTGCTAATAGCACATGTAGATGTGCCTACTAGGTGCATCTACATGTGCAATTAATTCAAAGCAATCAAGTGCAGAGCAGTTTGAGCTTGAGTAAACTACTCCTGGGCACAGCGTTTACACACGCACCTGGGACAGCAGCAATTTGAGCTTGGGCAGAGCAGTTTTATGCCAGAGGTGCTCAGCCCTGAGCTCCAGGTGGCGGCATTGGGTGGCAGAGGGACTGGCTGAGGCACAACGGTGCTGAAAGTGCAGAGCTGTGTGGCTAGGCCACAGGCAGGAATCTGGCCCCTGACTGGCTGGGTTGATTGGATGCAATTTTTTCCAGTAGTCAGTGTCTACATGTGTTTAACTGCAGTAAATTACCCCAACCTAAGATAGTACTGCCCCCAACAGTACTATCTTGCTGTGGTATAAATTAGTTTACTGCAGCCTAATACCATCTCACGTGTAGACAGTGATGCTTTACTCCTCAGCTAATTAGTCTACTCCGCAGTAAAGTATATGTGTAGATGCAGCCACTTATTAGCAGGGTAAGCAAGGACCTGTTATGCTTTAGGAACATGAGTGTTGGCTGTGATGAAGAACACTGTGGGTATATATCTGATGCTAAACAAGAGTTCCATCTTTGGAAGACTTGCCTGGCACTTTGGGTGTCAGGTCAGCTCTTCAGATCTACAGAGGCCCGTAACAACCCCACATCCAGTGAGAACTTTAGCACAGAGCTGCTCAAGAATGCTCTAACAAAACAGAGTTTTGATGGAAAATTCCAATTTGTTGAAACCAAAATGTTTTACAAAAACTTATCGACTTTGATGGACTTTTTGCCAAAACAAGGGAAGGAGAGACCTACCTGGTTTGACACCAGTTTGCATAAAGTTCTACTCAGAAATACAGAATGTCTAGTATGGCAAATCTCAATCATGAACCTCAGAGTAGGAATCCCAGGAAGCTGGGAAACCTTAGGTACCCCAGCTTGAGTGCAGGCCATCGTTGTTGAATTTAATAAAAATTACACCAAAACAGCATGATTTCTCTAACACATACACATAAATTGGAACTTTCCTCCCATAAGCATTTTTTAAATTCTAGTTTTCACTGCAAAATGGATTTTTTTTTTTTTAATTTCAGTATTTGCCCCCAACCAGAAATTCTGAGTTTTGATCAACTCAGCTTAAGAGGTTACCAGAAAGGAAAAAAATTAGTGCATTTATTCCTCTTTTTGTATTCTTAGATGATATCTGAAGAAAGGTTGAGATATTTTGTTCTTATTGCTATGTTTCTTGCATGTGATTTTTCTCTCAGGAGAAACACCTGGTCTTGGCCACCTTCTGGATGCTGGAGAATTCAATAGAGAAGAGAAGATCCAGTGGTATTATGACATTTGACAAACTGATAGATTGAAACATGAATAATACAATTCTGATTTGTTGATTTGTTTTTTGCATTTTTTTTTCCAAATTGTCTAAGACTTCATTTAAGTCAAATTCTTGATAAAAGTTAAGAAAAAACACTGAGCTTCTTAGGTCTCCAAATAAAAGCTGGAAGACATGGGTTTCATTCACCATTGCTATACCCCAGGTTAACTGAAGTGAAATCAGTGTAAGTTACCTTGAATATAAATCTAGAGAAACAATGGGAAAGAGCTCTGGAATTTCTTAATTAAAAAATTACAATTTCCAAAAAAGTCAGTTCCTTTCAATATACTACAAAAATTGAAAGGTCACAAAATTTACTTTTTATTATTATTATTTTCTGTTACAGATCACCTTTTACATTAACCCAAAATACAAGAACCTGCAGAATACCACCACTTTTTCCAGTGCTGAACTGAGATAAAGGGGTATGTATATCTTTAACTATCTGAAGCATACAGCTATAGGAACTATCCAGTGACATTCAACAAATGTTGCTCTGGGAAGCAGTGACATGTTAAGCCCTGTCTCTAATGTGAAGTATCCATTGCCACCAGCCAAAAGAGGAACACTTAAGAGGAAGAATAAATAATTTTATGATAAAGATGCTGAAACAGATTTTGCTTTCAATTTCTGATGCACTTCCTCTGCAACCTCAGGTAACCTCTTTTAGTGGGTCATTTCTCCATCTGAAAAATGGAGAAAATAGTAGAAGCTTCCTCTTTGTTGTATCTAATTATATTTCAAGGTACTTTCAGTACTGGCACTCCTGCACTCTCTTGGCATGCATTTGTACAGCTCCTGGCACAACTGGGTCCTGATCAACTGATGGTTCTAGGTGTTATTGTAACACAAACAGCTAGTGACAATGAAGACATTCTTTTCCCCCAGGTTAGATAAGCGTCAGCACAATGCCAATGGTTCAAATAGACAAAGTCCCCTCTGGCAACTAGCAGAGGAGCCTAAACAAAATATTTAGGGCCTTGGGACTGTGCAGTTGCCTTGGATTTTTTACTGAATGAGCACTGGCAAAAATCTGCCAGCATAAATGCACAGGACTGTAATCACAGGTATCGGATAGCTGATGGTCTAGCCTAGGTATTGTTTTTTCTCATAGTCTCTCTTCTTCCAAGGTGGCTGTAGGGGAAAGGGGGGTAAAAGGGAAGAAGGAAGGAAGGAAGTGAGAAAATCTTTGGTTCGGTGTCTTAGAGACACCAGGATTGTAGGGGTGAGGGGGATCCTACATGGTGAGAGGGGCAGTAAAGAAAGGATTTCTGGGATTTTGAGGGTCAGGGCCAATGAAGAGGGTCCAGGCTGGACAGCACTTTGGTTAGCAAACATTCAAGTCAAGTAATCTCTTCCACAGTGTCACAAGGACATTGTTGTAAGAAAGTCTGAGGGTCTTTGCAGAGCCCTTTGATTTAGCTTTCATCTGCACGATTAAATAGCAGATGAGCTCTAATCTCATGCCAGTGGTGGGCAAGGGGAGAGAAATGACGTAAGGTTTCAGGCTTGCAATGGGATGGAATATGGCCAGAAAACTGGGGAGAGTGCTTGAAGAGTTTGGGGAACTGGGGCTGGAGGATTCTCCATGGCCTGGAGAAGAGCCTGCAATGTATTTCATGAAGAACCAAGCCCCTGGGAGCTTGACATCTCACCTTAGAGTTGTCCTCATGCAGCCACCCACATGCAATACCATATAGAGCAGTAAATAATATCACACATGCATGATAAATTGGGTTGGGGAAAAATCTACTGCTCCAAGTCTGGTAAAACTGTGTGTATCTGCCTCTGCCAAAAAGAGTAAGTGGCCCACAGCCCAGTTCATGCCCCAGAAGGGATAGTACACCTAGCAGCAGTGATGTGCCAAGATCCTCAGTTC
>NW_005842647.1:186986-191333 GCF_000455745.1 Alligator sinensis | reverse complement strand
GAGTGCCACCTACTGAATGACTGTTGCCACTTTCTGCATCACTTCTTGTTGTGGTCTTCCAACAAAACACTGCAGAATTACAGGATTTTAGTGCAAGACAACATGATTCCAGGTTGCAAACTGACCTTGGACAAGACTCTCAGAAGCAGGGACCACGATTGGTGTCTCTCTCTAAAAAAATGCTCTGCCCTCCTCTAAGCCAACTCTCGAAGGCAGGATCAGTCACTGCAGGAAGACTCTCTGCCTCCCCAAATCATAAATGGAATCAGCCTCAGTATCTCCCCTCTAGCTGTGGGCTCAGTATAGCTTTTCTTTTTGCTTGATGGAGACTGTGATTGCTGGAGCCTATGCTCAAGGCCTGAGTTTAATTAAATAACAGCCTTATCATTAGTAATTGCTCTGGTATTTTTATTGCAACAATGTGAATCCTGCCGATCTTCCTGGGCATTAGTAGAGCTATGATAAGTTGCTTTCATAGGGTTTTCCCTAGAAACTAATGAACTGATACACTGAGAGCCTTGGCTGGAGACAAGGATTCAGGTACCCTGAAATCAGCGGCAGCATGAATTTCTTCCCCTATTTTCCCAACCTCAGGCTTCTGGCCCAAGTCTCCATATCACCACTGCAGAAACCATAGCTGGAAATGTACTACAGGAGAAAGCCAGATAGTTCCAGTCCAGGAGGGGGGGATGATTCTCAGGAAGGGGCGCAGAAAAAAAATAGTTGGGAAATTAAAGACAGAGGGCTAGAATTCCACTGACTTAGTTTGAGTTCCTGTTTCTACCACAGCCTTGTGTGTGTGACCTCACACAAGTTGCATAAGCTCTTTGACAGAAATCCAGGCCCTTCTGAACACCATAGAAGTTGTCAGTCAAGCCAAGTTTTCATTCTTTGAGCCTCAGTTTGCCACCTGTAAAATGGGAAAAGTAATAGTACTTTCCTACCTCACAGAGGCCTGGCAAAGATTAATAAAGAAATGTATGGGGGTGCATAAATAAAGATAAAGAAACATCAGCTGAGAGGAAGCTCGCACCTTTTTGGCTTCCCCATGAAATGTTCATGCATTTCCTACTTGCAGCAAAGCTACTGCACCCACACAATCTGGAAACTTGTCACCACGTTCAACTGGTTGTGTCTGTAGTGGAGGTACGCATTGTACTCCTGGAATATATGATACTTGAGTTACTGCTGTCACTTGCCAGGATGCAGGACTCCTGGCACCTTTTAGGCTAACATTTAGGAAAAGGCATTGAGGGCAGGAGGTGAGGCATGAGTTCGTGGAACCCAGCCCATGAAAGCTGTGCTTCTGAGCCCATCCGGCTTTGAAATGGCTTGATGGAGCATCTGTTTACAATAGTTTTGTTCCAGGTCAGGAGGGAAAATGTGTACGTCTGTATGATTGCATCCTGGGAGTCTTCTTCACATGCAGTGCTCCATGTGAAATGATCTATCTATCTCCCAAAGGAAGAATGAAATGTCTTTTATTAGCTAGAGGGTGGGGAAAGAGCACTTTGGTAGAGACACAGAAGGGGATTAAAATGGATAAATCCATATGTTTTACCCACAGAGAATATATATCCTTTAGAAGGTGCCATTTCCAGCACTGAAATTTCAGTACTGCAGCAGGATAAAGGTCTGTGTAGAGAGTATGTTGTGTTGCCCCATGAAAAGAGATGAGGGAGTTAATATTAAGCACCTGGGAGCAAAAGCAAGACAGGAACGCTCTCCCCAAGCAGACAGCATTGAATCTCAGTTAACCTTGTTAATCTTACCAACCAGAGGCAGCTGGGTTTAGGTGAATTTCAGAGCTGCAGCTAAAATCTGATTAACTACAAAATGAAATGAATGTTGTGAGGCAACAATGTGCTTTGATTGGAAGCAGGAGTTTGCTATAAAGGTCAGGTAATCCCATCAAGGAACATGTGCCACACGTACTGCAGCTCAAACAGCAAATTCTGAACATTGGAAAAAAAATCAATGAGCACTCACAACAAGCAGTCCAGGGTAACTACTTTGGCTGAAGTTGGTGTTATATGCACTAAGTGTCAAATATTTTCAATAACCAACACAGTTTGTAAAAATCACTATCTGCTTTGGGTCAGTTGGCATCACTTCTCATTTCATTTCCCATCACTAAAATGCTGATGGTGACCTCTAATACTAAAATGGACATGTCTACTTCAATACTGTGTTCTCTGATTTCAGGGCTTTTTAGATTAGACTCATAATGGATGACCTTTCATAATGAGCATATGGGACCATAAAGATGTTTACAAACTCTGAACTCCAGAGAAAAACTTACTGTAGGCTCCAGAGGCAAATATATCAAGAATACCACACCCTCTGAAATAGATTTACAGCATTTTTATTCAGTTGCTTTGAAGGTGCCGTTCCAAAGTGCCTTTCTGCCTCTTTCATGTGCACATGCACATACACACACATACATACACACACATATACACACGCGCTCTCCTTTCTGTCTGCATCATTTGCTAGTTGCAATAGTTTTCCAGCTGGTAAAGGGAGCAGGTGTTATGGCAACATTGCTCGACAATTCCCCTCTTCACTTTCTCATATTCCTGCTGTTGGAATGCTAGCTCTTCCACTTCGTTCCGCAGAGGCCCATTCACTGTCAGGGGTAAAAAGAAACTCATGTGAATCCATACACAAGCATCTCAGCTGGGACCATGCAGTCTAGAGATCAATACCTGCTGCCTAGAGATGGCTGGAAAATGGGGAAATAATTGCAAATATTTTCCCCTTATTAATATTGTTTGTATCACCATAGCACACGGAGGCTCCATATTTCATGTCCCAGCAGGGTTGTGGAGCATATGAGAGGAACCAAATCTTTTAAGTGTTGGCCATACTACAGGGATGAAGGTGTGCAAGACGCAGTGGGGAAGATGTGTAGCAATGGAGAGAAGCCTTGTAGGCTCAGTTGATGACTCTAGCTAGTTCATAGGATTGTAAAATGGCTCATCTGTTCCATGGAGGTGAGATAGGTGGAACTGCAAACTTCATGAGGGGTCATTATCCTGTGAACCTGAGCAAACAATTTTGTCTGCCCAAAGGACTGCTGACTTAGGTGAGTTGTGAAGGGGGATGTGTTTCATGTTTGGCTCCTGAACAGCCTGCATGCAGTCTACAGCTCGTCACAAATGATAGGTTTGAATGTGGAGTGAAAATTGTCACAAAAAATGACAAAGCTGGGAGACTATACAATGTTTTTGACAAAATGTTCTGAGCTGCTGATGCACAACTCAAAATTCTTCACTAGAAATATTTGTTTTTCCATTTTGCAGTTAACAATAGGGAAAATTTTTACCTAAATGAAAATTTTCACCCGGGGGGGACAACTTTTTTTTTAACAACAAAATTTTAAATGGTGGGTTTGTTTGATTTTTTTTAACCAGCTTTCATGGTGTAACCAGTTTTGCTCCTGGCTCTTTATAATTAGTTTATTATTTAAACTGTAAGGGCTTTGGGGCTCCGTGCTTCTTATATTTGTAAAGCACCTAGCACAAACGGGTTTTCATTCCAATCAAAATTTTCCAAACGATCCTTTCAGAGTTAAAAAGAACAGGCAGGAAAAAGCACCTCCGCTATCTTAATGTTACAATGGCTCTTCTGCTCATGCAAGTCACTGATTTCAGTAGAATGGTGCTTCTTACAGGTCTCTTGGGCTGAAAAACTACTCCACTGTGCCCAATACATGACAGGACCCATACTACATCTAGCTGAACTAATGGATGCTTCCCCCAGCTCTCTTTCCTTCAAGGATTCTGTGCCCAGGCAGCTGGCTGAGGATAGTTCTGGTGATGGTAAAAACCACTTGCAGGTCAGCCTAGTGGCAAGACATGATAATTAACCTCACTAAGAATGGGGAGTGAGTGGCACTTTTTCCAACCTCTGCTAAGGCAGAGGAGACAAGAAGTGAGTCTTCAGCAATCACTCCTTCTGCATAGTAGCACATCGCTTTTCTTACAACACCACCCAACCAGCCTTGGTTTAAACAAAAATCCTTCATTTGTTATATGAGTCAATGCATGTTTTATACATATTTTTGGGAAGTGGCTGTAGTGCTCCTCTATCCCTGGGTCATTTGGCTGTGAAATGTTAGCATTATCAGCTCCTTGGAGCTGCAACATTACTTTTATGTGTTTATACAGTGCCTAGAATAATGGCGTCATGAGCCATGGCTGGGGCTTCTCAGCACTACTACGGTACAAAGACACTGTAGAAATTAGATCCTTTCTTTGTATGCCTGTGGGAGGCTGGTGATATCTCAGCATAGCTGCCTGGAAGAGAGGTGGAAACATCAAGACTTGCTGGCCCATCATTTTC
>NW_005842647.1:183557-186955 GCF_000455745.1 Alligator sinensis | reverse complement strand
CTCACAGGCCACACTATCATAGGAAGTCTGTTGTTATGATTAAGCAATAAGTTTCCTAAATATATGGGCAGAAAACAAAAGTTACTGATTACAGAGAAGTGTGCTTAAAAGTCAAACGTGCCCATATAAGTCTGAGATGAGCCCAGCTGGACAGTTGGGAAGGATTCACCTACCTAGAGGCTGTTCAAGGTCCCGTCGACCTTTAGGAGAATAGAAGAAACCCCTTTCACCACACACCAGATAGAGAGCATCCACCAAGTGAGAGCCACACAGGCGCTGGTTAGCTGCAGCATAGCTGACACTGGGGCTAGAGAGAGCAAGGAAGGCCAGGAGAGGCAGTGAGTGGATCCAGAGAGCCATGGTGGGATGAGAGGTGAGGCCTAGGAAAAGCAGAGAGAAGGGAAACATGAAGCAGGGAGATACTAGTAGAACAGTGTTGTCATCCTTTCACTTATTTGGCTGCAAATTCACTTTGAAGAGGCAGATGAAACCCTTTAAAGATCTGACAGAATTAGGGGGGGGGAAAGGGAGCTTTATGAACCTGAGCATCAGGAAAACATCTGAGCCTCCCATTTATCAGTGAGTTAATAGTAATTTTAACAACTAGTATAGAACCCAGCCAGCTGCAAAAGGCCTTTTGCCTAATTTAGCATTTCTTGGCCTCTTCCTCTAGGAGCTTGCTTAGACCACAAATGCTGGAGTGTGTAATAAGCTAGTCATCCTTGCTTATCAGCAAAATACAAGAGAGCTCAGGGGAGGCACACAAAGATAGCCTATGTGCTCCCCAAATCCTGGGTTAGCATAGCAGTCAGGTGAAAACCCCAGCCCTATTGCCTACAACTACTGGTGGAAAGGTGTGTTGTATTGTAAGAGCAGCAGACCTTCCTACTCTGTGGTGACCCTGTCCTAGCCACTTACGTTAGCCATGTTGTGCTAATCCCCCTGGTCCCACCTCACCCTAAGAAAGAGACCTCTTGAGTTGAATAGTGCCCTGTTTTGGTGCCATGTTAATCCCAAAGCATGAAAAAAACAAAGTCAAGCTGATTGGGAGAGCCAGCAGCCACTTATCTTCAAAACAGATCTAGCATGTGCTGGGTCAGTGCCAGCTGTCTCCTTTGCACCCCATCTCCCCATCCTCTCCACCCTGCATCCCTGGTACAAGTAACTTCAGCCATAATCTGAAGCAGGAGTCATTAACATGCTGTTGCCCCAAGCAAGAGCTTGCAACCCTGCCCCTGCCTTTGGTTGCAAATCTCTGGAGAGCCAGATTCAGCCCATGGACAGTAGGTTGCCAATGTGATTCAGGATCCACATGTGGCTGTTCAGCTCTTGGCTTTTTCTGAGACTGCCATAAGGATGCTTTCTAATGACAATAAGTTGATGAATGCTTGCACATTTGAAATTGAACAGAAGAAAGCCGGACAGGAGAGTACCTGTCATGGATAACCCCCTTTCTCTATTCACTTGGAATTGGACAGAAACTACCAATTCATTTCATAGGTTCTGATCATTACTACAACGACTGATATTTGTGTCTGCCTTTTCAGGCAAAAGATGGTACCTCATTTCCAATCTCCTAAACTATTCTCTGTGTGTTCTATATATTTTCACAGAACAAGTATGCCTGAGTTTGTTTCCCAAAGTAAGTCTATGTAGGCCATATTGTAGGCTGTCATCCTTGTTTCTTCTTCCTTGTTGCCTTCTGCTGTAGTCAGCCATACGGTCACATATCACTTTTTTGT
Source organism: Alligator sinensis (assembly GCF_000455745.1). NCBI lineage: Eukaryota > Metazoa > Chordata > Crocodylia > Alligatoridae > Alligator > Alligator sinensis. The sequence continues at coordinate 185,213 of NW_005842647.1, read as the reverse complement.
GCTGCTGTGCATATCCAACAGTAGAAAAGTAAAGAGTCCTCTCCTGAGTTAAACAAGCCTAGGTGTGAGATCAAAAACACATTGTAGCAGATGGGCATGTCTGGGAGATGATATGCCAGTCAGAATTTAGGGTGGGGGGGAGAGATTGAAACCCACTGTGCTATCCTAGGACAGAGACCCTCCCTCATCATAAGTTAGTTGCTAACAGACACGTTTGTGGGTTCACTTTGAAGTGTGCTTGGGTTTAGAGTTTTGAAGAGATAACAATCATTGCGAAGGAGGCATTTTGATGGGGGAACAAAATTAGCATTGGCTGTTTCCTCTTCTCTCTTCTTCCTCCCTGTTTTCTTTGAACCATGTCAGTATCCACCTCATTTCGTAACAGGTGCCTGTAGACATTCAGGGATGCTGTTCCAACAGACTGGAATTAAAGTGTATCGGAGCAGACTCGATTAATTGATTAATCGAGTCTGCTGCAGCGTGCTAATTAGCATGCTCCAGCAGCATCAGTGTCTCATATTCAGCATCTCCATGCTTCAAAATGGTGGCAGGGGAGCTTTAACTAAAGCTCATTGAATGAGCTTTAGTTAAACTGCCCCCGCTGGCATTTTGAAGCATGGGATACTGAATACATGAGACACTGTGGGCACTTTACTTAAAGCAGCTCTCTCCCCCCCTGACCTCCTCCACCTCCAAGCACATGTAAAGATGCCTAACCACAACTGCTAGGGGCATTTTTATTACATAGCATTCCCTCCCCATATTACAGGCACTTTGACTTACAGTTTCTAACTCCAAACAGCCCAGACAACAGTCAGGATAGAATCTTTCTGGCAAATGGATAGCAAACCATATGCAAGTTCACCAGAAGTTGCTCTGTGAAATATTCACAGGTGTGATACCATCATAGTATGAGTCTGGATATCATTTTGATTGGAAAGCCTGCTCTGCCACTTTGCTCACCACTATCCCTTCTCTGTTAACACAGTGCCTATAGCCAGGTGCAAAGGATCTACCCTGGCCTAGCAGACAGAAACTGAAATCTCTGCTCATGTCTTTGGTAATTGTATCCATGAAGGAGGAAAGAACTGAGGCACTAAACTCAGGTTCCTGATGGGGAGGAAATTGGGACTGTGGACATGTATTTGAAGCCCTACAAAAGGTCTGACTTCCAGGCAGAAATGAGACAACAGAAGAGCAGCAGACATCCTCAGAAAAGTTAGCTGTCCTTACCTAACAAAATAGAAAACATCATTTTGTTTTCTTGAACCCCTCTAGGTTTTTTTGCCCTTCCATCTGGGTACCCCAAACAAGAAATCCATGGAGGAAAAGCCTGCAAGAAAGACTTTATGTAGAGCCCAGAGGTTAAATTTGCCATGTTGGTGTGCACACTTCCATTCTGCACATTACAAAACCTCCATCACTACCAAGACTCGACAGCTTATTGTCTCAGCAGAAAGTCCAAAGACTGAAGGGCCTAGATAGTGATCATTGTAGCAGCGCACGTTCTACAGGTAGCACATTCATGTCAGAGTAGTGAGGCTCACAGGTAGGGCAGTGTGGGAAACTCACTTCTTATGCTGTATCTATGCTACAGACAAACTTCATTCATTCATTCGTTCTTTGTCAAGCCAACCCTTTTCATTATATTCACTT
>NW_005842647.1:164327-183526 GCF_000455745.1 Alligator sinensis | reverse complement strand
CTGAACCGCAAAAAAGAGCTGGAGAGGAAACCTAAAAGAGAAGAAAATCAGCTTACCTTAGTGAGCGGAAGTGAGAGAAGTGAAGATTGCTCAGAGACACTAGTGTGTTTCCTTGTAACTTCCACATCCTTCATTTGCCATATTTATATCCTTTATAGTAACTCAAATGACACAGGAGTTAGTCAGAACTCCACCCCCTCAACAGTCCCTTGCCCAAAATTTTTTGCTGCCTGGGCACATTAAATCTTTCCTGGTAGCATCAACAGGTCTTTAAGAGAGTTAAGATAGAAGCAACAGTTTGCAGTTTCCATCTCATTTCACCTTCAGCCTATAGTTGCATCTCAGAAGCTTTGCCCTGAGTTGTCAGGACCCTTTTAGCAAGAGATAATGGTGCAATTAAAGCTCTAATGATTACACTAATGCTGGGCAATCCATATTGTTGGGATGGAAGTGGCCAACAGGCTACCACTTTCAACAGCTGTTTCTGAAGGGTGAAATTAGAGAAAAGCAAACATGTTAATATGTCAAATTAATTTCACTCCACTGAGTATCTGGTGAGAGCCCAGAATTGTTGATGAGACTGTGCCTGAGCCAGGTGCTAGAGGAAAGAAAACACTTCATTATAGGGAAGAATATTGGAGGCCACATTTACCACCTGTATACATCTGAGTGCATCAAAAAGGAGCCTGGACAGACATGGACATACGCATCTTGTTCTACAGCTGAGCAGGCTGGAAAATTCCTTTTACATTTTACACAAAAAAGAGAGTTACTCCCACCAAATTTTTGATAGACGGGGCACTTCTCTGGGACATGCAAGACCCACATTGGGATCCCTGCAGGGCTTTGAACTTTTCATTGAACATTTCACTGAGAAGATTTTGTCCAGCTTTGTCCTCTATATGAGTTAGAAAGGCTGGCTTAACCGAAAGCAGTCCTGCCTCTTGGGTTCTACCACGGCCTGCTGGGTCCATCACAGGATCTACGCTCTAAAGCCCTACTTTCCCGTGATTTCTAAGTCACCTAGTCCAACCCACTACTCAAGGCATAATCATCCCCAACTAAACCATCTTAGCCAAGTGTCTGTCTTACCTGCTTTTGAAAGTTTCCAAGCATGGAGAATCCATGTCACTTAGATGTGAGCTTCAAAATACAGTCTTAGAGAGACAAGTCTGTTGCATAATTAATGCCTGTCACAAGATATCCTGAGGTCCAGCTTAATTGCTATCGTTAACAACACAGCTCCCTGATCCAGATATAATGGCCCCTCTCCCCCAACACTCCAATACATACACACATGTGCATGTGCATGTGTGTCCAATGGGACCAAAGTCAAAGCAATTTCCATGATGGATAGCTTAGGGCAGATCATTATTTTGTGATGTGATCATATTCTCTTATTTTAGCTTGAGTCAATTGATTCCATTGATGCAGACATATGATGAGATGGCTAGTTCTTTGGATATGGTGAAAGCAGTGGACATGATATACCTTGACTCTAGCAAAGCTTTTCATATGGTCTGCCACATCATTCTTGCAAGCACATTAAGGAGTTGATTGAATGGACTGTAAGGTGGATAGAAAGCTGGCTGGATCATTGGGTTCAATGGCTCGATGTCTAGTTGGCATCTGGTATCAAGTGGCAAAGTGCTCCAGGGTTTGGTCCTAGGCTGGTTCTGTTTAATATCTTCATTAACAATCTGGAACGTGGGATGGAGAGCACCCTCAGCAAGTTCACAGATGACATCAAGCTGGGGAAAGTAGTAGGTACATTGGAGGGTAGGGCTAGGATCCACAGAGACCTAGACAAATTGGAGAACTGGGCGAAAAGAAATCCCATGAGGTTGAGCAAGGACAAATGCAAAGCCCTACACCTACCATGGAAGAATCCCATGCATCTCTACAGGCTTGGTACCACCTGGCTAAGCAGCAGCTCTGCAGAAAAGGACCTGGGGGTTACAGTAGACAATACACTGAATGAGTCAAGTGTCCCCTTGTTGCCAAGAAGACTAACAGCACATACTGGGCTGCATTAGTAGGAACGTTGCCAGCAGCTCGAAGGAAGTAATTATTCCCCTCTATTCTGTATTGGTGAGGCCACATCCAGAGTACTATGTCCAATTTTGGGCCCCCACTACAGAAAGAATAACTTCCTCACTAGGAGGGTGCTGAAGCACTGGAAGGGGTTAGCTAGAGAGCTGTTGAAATCTCCATCCTTGGAGGTTTTTAAGGCGTGGCTTGACAAAGTCCTGGCTGGGATGATGTAGTTGGGGATGGTCTTGCTTAGAGCAGGGGGTTGGACTAGATGACCCCCAACCCTATCTTTCTGTGATTGTATGATTCTGTATCCTTTGAAGTGGCAGTGGGTGCATCTAAATGAGATGCTATGTCACCATAGCAACATGCTAGGGTGATGTAGCATTGGTGGGTAAAAACCATGACGCTGCAGTTACGTCTTTGTAGTGACGCGGTCCCTTGCTATAGTGCATCGCTACAGCGATATAGTGGCTAAAAATAACTGTGCCCCGCTGGCACAGCTTAGTAATGGCTGTTACTGTGCCATCACTTAGTACTTCCTAAAGGAAGCAGTGAATGACGGTGCAGTAACAACAGTGCTGCAGGGGCACATGTAGACATGCCCACTCTGTGGTGGACTACTGAAATGGAAAGTCCTGTTGCTTTTTCTTAACAGAAAAAAAAGATATCATGAATGTCTGAATCCTAGCTAAATACAAACTTTCAGTTCTCAATAAAGTAAGTTATTTCCTCCGCGGCTTCAAATATTCCATGATTCTGCTGCCATTTATATTTTCAGCAAAATTCTGCTCCAGAATCCCAACTTTTTAAAAAAAATAAATTGGGCTTTGAAGCCTCAAAGTAAAAGGAAAGCTAGAAAACTTCACCTGGATAGAAACCAGTCTAGCAATATTTGCAGGCAGATAGTCAAAAAATAGCTTAAATGGGTAAGAGCTACCCACTTCCTACCATTACCTTGTCAATGCCAAAGAGAGAGACTATATTGCAAACCAAAACTGTGCAGAAATAAAAAATACATAGAATATATAATATAAGTGCTACGGTATTGGTTATATTATTCATAGCCATATTACAATTATTATTTAAATGCACAAGAAGATGCCACAGAACTTCTCCAGGAATGGGAAAGAATGTGGGTATTTAATTGTAGATTTTTGGTGTGCACAGATCTCATCTGGGATTTTGCTAGCATTCCAGGTTGTACAGAAGCTTGTATTACTAAGTACATGAATGCTGCTACATTTGCTTGTGCAATTGCTGTGCTACATCGGAAAAGATTTCTAGCAATAAGTAATGCTCTATAAAAGCAAATCCTAAACTATACACTGCAATTGTAATTTCTTTTTTCATTTTTATTGGTCTGTAGTTCCGTACTGGTATCCAAACAATACAAAACCAATCATGGAAGTAAAACAGGTGGACATATCTGCTTCTTATAGGAAGTTTATTATCTTTACCTCTCTACCACCCAGCAATAAAGAGAAACCTGGGAGATAAAAATCATATTAAACAGTGGCTTGGCTTGCAGCAGAGTGTATATTGGAGAAGAGTGAACAAAGGTGAGAAAGAAGTAGTATCCTATGAAAAACTGTATAGAGAGAGTTATCAATTCAGATGCAATTAGATCACAAGCAGAAAACCTACTGGATGTCAATGGAACATCTCATGCATTCCTAAAACTACCACATGGATCATATCTCATTTCTGCTGCCAGCAGCTTATGACTTTACTGAATTTCCTCTAACTCATCTACTCATCTGAAGACTGCTAAAAAAAATCATGTTATTCTAATTATATCATTCCTTTTTGTCTTTGAATGCTTATTGGCATTCTGGGTTCCAGTGTTTCTCAATGTGTGGAGTGTGAATGGACTCCTCAGTTATCCTCCAGTAGTAAAGGATGTTTGCAGGGGGAAACCCTTCAAAACGTGAAGTGAGTTTAATCAATGTGGAGGTATCTACCTGAGTTTGCAGAGAGCTGGAAACAATAACTCTAAGACATGAGATGTCCTATTCATGTCAACAGTGCTAACTCAGATGATGGCATTAATTTCTTTGCTGCTTACCAAAGCATGTAAGAATAGGGAAGAAGTATCTTATGAAGATTGGTGACACAAAAGCCTGTGGGGTCTAACCACTGATGCAGGAATGAGAAAGTGCTCTATATCCTCTTGAACATGAACTCAGATTGCAAATGTATGGGAAACATCGCTGTAACATCCCACATCCGGGGGACTTTTGCTCCCCACCTGTACCATGTATGGTACATTTCTGTTTTCTAAAAGGACAGAATGAGAGCAATTCTTTGCTGAGAGCCAAAGAGAGAGAGTAGAGTCTTCACCTGAAATAATCTGAATCAGAGAAGGGCTAGGATATAATTAAATTTGTACATAAAGAACCTTTCGGATGCATTCTTATTGAACAACAATACTTAATTCTTACAGATGCCAGGAGGCTGAACTTACAAAAGTGTGGTTATTTTAATGCTGTTGAACACCAAGTCCTAAGATATGCTATGTTCCTGGATGCTGCCAAGAGTCTGTTCATGCTCACCTTTCTTAATAAACACATTTTTTTTAATGCAAAATGTTGAGCAAATTAGCATATTTACTCAATATAAGATGAGGATTTTCCCCATTAATCAACATGGGGGAAAAGTCCTTTGTCTTACATTTTCATACAAAGAAACCGTATTTAATACACTGCCTATCTTCAAACTGCTACTAAAAGCAGCATGTGTTCAGTAATGGAAATCAACTATGAAGCTGATTAAATGCAGCCAACACTGAGCATGACTATAAAGGATATGGCCTTGTAACTGTCTGTGCCATTCCTTAGTCGGACACTTACCTTGCTCAGGTCGGCTCCCTGTTTCTATACCTTTTCGGGTAGACAGTTTGACCTGCTGACTTAACTTTTAAAGTGCCGAATGCTCACACTCTCGCCATTTGTGTTCTGCCCAGCCAACCGCTGCCAGCATGCACTCATAAAGCATGTCAGGATCGGGGCCGGGGGCTTCTCTCTCCAGTGGTGATGCTGCCGGCTCTATCTCCCTGTTCCTTTGTGACTTCTCAATCACTTCTGGTAAGTTATTTCCAGTGGCAACCAGTCTTCCAGTCTTCTCACTGCCACATACTCACACAACTAAGTTGCCTTGTGGCATTCTTGATGTTGCTCTTCCGTTGCTATTCTTATTCAACATCTTTTCACTATCGTTGCTCAATTTCATATTCATTGTTGACGTCTCTTTGAACTGTGACAAAAAATCAGCTACCTTATTGGATGCACCGGGCCTGTAGCTAATTGAGAATTTAAAAGGTTGTAAGGCTAGTGCCCACCTCATGATGCAAGCGTTATCATTCTTGGCCCTATATAAACACTGTAACAGAGCATTATCTGTTATGAGCAGAAATTCCCTTCCTATTAAATAATATCTAAAATACTCCACTGCCCACCTGATTGCCAAGCATTCCATCTCTATTGTGGCATACGTCTTCTCGGCCACATTCAGTTTCTACTTGCATAGAAACCTTGCGTAGAAGCAAGAGGCCTTTCTGTACCACCCCTCTCTTGACACAGCACTGCCCCCACTGCAGTTTCTGAAGCATCCGTCTGGAGAATAAAAGGTCTTGTAAAATTTGGTGTTATCACTAAAATGTGACCACAAAGGGTTCTCTTGACCCTTTTAAATGCCTTTAGATGCTCCATTTTATAGGTCCCCTTACTTGACCTCATATCGTGCCAGTCAAAAGAGTGGCTATTTCAGCGAAATGGAGTATAAACCTGCAATAGTAATTGGCCAAACCCAGGAGAGATGTCATTTGTCTCTTGGTCTGAGGAGGGCAATACTTTTCTATGGTTTCTGTTTTACTGGCCAATGGTCAAATGACTCCTTGCCCTACTCGAAAACCTAAATATTTAGCTTCAGCCACTCCCAATGCACATTTTTTTGGATTTGCAGTTATCCCTATGTATCTCAACTCTTTAAGAATAGCTCTCAAATGTTGGATGTGTTGGTCCCAGGATTGTGAATAAATTACAATATTGTCCATACACATGGCTGCATAAGCCATATGAGGTGTTAATATATGATCCATAAGCCTCTGAAGAGTGGTGGCTGCCCCACATAAGCCAAACAGCATCCATTTAAACTCATATAGTCCCCATGGTGTCCCGAATGCGGTCTTAGCCTAATCAGTTTTAGCCATGGGGATCTGCCAATAGCCTTTTGACAAATCAGTGGTAGTAATATATTTTGACTGTTCTTTGCATTCTAACATCTCCTCCACGTGGGTCATTGGGAAAGTGTCAAACCTGGCTATGGCATTAACTCATCTAAAGTCCATGCAAATCCTAAGTGACCCATCAGCTTTAGGGACAATAACCATAGGACTTTGCCAGGGACTACACGATGGTACTACAATTCCCTGTTCTAACATTTTTCCTAATTCTTTATATAATGTCTGTTGTAAATGGTGTGGCACCGTACACCAACACTCATGTACTATGGCCCCTTTTGGCATTTGAATCTCATGCCTTATGCCTTTAGCCCACCCAGGTCTCTCATTAAACACATGCTTAAAACTATAGATTACTATCTTTAAATCTCTTTGTTGTTTCTCAGTCAGTCTTTCTCCCTGTTGGATTAGCTCATCCAACTTTTCCTCTCCACTGTCTTCACAAATCTCTGGCCCAAACTCTTCTTTTATGCCTTTGGGGCTGACCATCCAGCCCTCTGGCTCCCTCCAGGCCTTTAACAAATTAACATGATAAATTTGATGTTCCCTGGCATGTCCAGGGCAGTGAACTTCATAATCTATGGGTCCTGCTCTCCAGATTATCTCGAAGGGGCCTTGCCACTCTGTAAATAATTTATTGCCCGAGGTAGGGAATAGCACCAAAACCTTATCCCCTACTTGCAAATCCCTTTCTTTAGCCTTTTGGTCATAATTTTCCTTCTGCCATTGCTGTGCTACTTCTACATTATCCCGTGCCATCTGTCTCACTCTGTTAAAATGATCTCTCATTGCCTGCCAGTGTTAGTGGATTCCCACCCCTCTATTCCCTCAGCTCTCCCAGTCTTCCCTCACGATCTGCAACAGCCCCTTAGGCTTATGCCTGAACACCAGCTTAAACAGGGAAAACTGCATTGGTGCTTGAGGGGTATCCCTCAATGCAAACAACAAAGGAGTTAACAATAAATCCCATTTCCTTGGATCTTTTTGAGCACAACGATGCAGCATTCATTTTATAGTACTGTTTAAACGTTCTGCAAGACCATAGGTCTGAGGATGATAAATTGATGTTCGGAGTTGCTTTATCCCTAGTACCTCACATGTAGCCTTCATCACCCCCAACATAAAGTTTGTACCCTGATTAGTTATAATCTCTCAAGGAACCCCTACCCATGACATCCACTTGAGGAGCTCCTCAGCAATCCATGTCACCATTGCCACCCTTAGAGGGACAGACTCTGGGTACCACATAGCATAGTCTATCATAAGTAAAATAAACTGTTGACCTGCACTACTTTTCAGGAGCGGACCCATAACATCCAGGGCTACCCGATCAAACAGGGTATCTATAATGGGCATAACTTGGAGCGAGGCACAAGGTGGGTGTCTCTCAGCTACCCTTTGGCATTCCCTACAAGCTTCACAGCAGCGAGTCACTTCCTCCCGCATATCGGGCCAAAAAAAACACTGACCTAGATTTCATAGATTTCTAGAGTTGGAAGGGACCTGGTAGATCATTGGGTCCAACCCTCTGCTCCAGGCAGGAAAGAGCGCTGGGGTTAAGTAACCCCAGCCAGATGCTGGGGGATCTCCTCTTGAACACCTCCAGGGTAGGGGAAAGCACCACCTCCCTTGGGAAGCCCATTCCATATTTTGGCAACCCTTACCATAAATAATTTTTTCCTTATGTCCAATCTCAGTCTGTTCTCATTCAGTTTGTGGCCATTATTTCTGGTAACCCCAAGGGGTGCCCAGGTAAACAGAGTGTCCCCTATTCCCTGCTTGTGCCCCCTGATGAGTTTGTAGGCAGCCACAAGATAGCCTCTCAGCCTTCTCTTGCAGATGATGAAGAGATTCAGATCCCCCAGTCTGTCTTAGTTTCATAGTAGGTAGGGTCAGAAGGGACCTGAGCAGATCATCAAGTCCGACCCCCTGCCATGGCAGGAAAGAATGCTGGGGTCAAACGACCCTGGCTAGGTGATTATCTAGCCTCCTTTTGAAGACCCCCAGGGTAGGAGCAAGCACCACTTCCCTTGAAAGTTGGTTCCAGATCCTAAATGCCCTGACTGTGAAGTAGCGCCTCCTGATGTCTAGCCTGAATCTACTCTTGGTCAACTTATGGCCGTTATTCCTTGTTACTCCCAGTAGTGCTTGGGGGAACAGGGACTCTCCCATAGCCTGCTGGTCCTCCTTGGCCAGTTTATAGATGGCCACCAGATCCCCTCTCAGCCTTCTCTTGTGGAGGCTGAACAGGTTCAGGTCCCTTAGCCTCTCCTCATAGGGTCTGCACTGCTGGCCCCTGATCATGTGAGTGGCCCTCCTCTGAACCCTCTCGATGCTGTCCATATCCCTCCAGGTGAAGGATCACTTCTTTGGACCTGCTCATGATACATCTGTGGATGCATGACAAGGTGCGGTTAGCCTTGCTGACTGCATCCCCACATTGGCGGCCCATGTTCATTTTGGAATCAATAATGACACCAAGATCCTTTTCTGCCTCTGTGCTGACAAGAAGGGAGTTCCTCAGCCTGTAGGTCTGCTGCTGGTTCTTCCTCCCCAGGTGCAGCACCTTGCACTTGTCAGTGTTGAAACCCATCCTGTTCTCATCCGCCCACCCCTGTAACCTGTGTAGATCTAGTTGCAGCCTGTCCCTCTCCTCCAGTGTGCCCACTTCTCCCCATATCTTAGTATCATCCGTGAACTTGAACAAGGTGCTTTTCACCCCCTCGTCCAAGTTGCTGATGAAGATGTTGAATAGTACGGATCCAAGGACTGAGCCCTGGGGAACCCCACTGCCCACATCCCTCCAGGTCAAAAAAGACCCGTCCACCACCACTCTCTGGGTGCGGCCCTCCAGCCAATATGCAACCCATCTGACTGTGTGAGCATCGACACCACAGTTGCCTAATTTCTTAATGAGAATGGGGTGAGAGTCAGTGTTGAAGGCCTTCCTAAAGTCCAGAAAGACTACATCCACCACGACACTTGCGTCCAAGAATTGTGTGTCCTGGTCGTAGAAGACCACTAGGTTGGTCTGACAGGATCTGCCTCAAATGAACCCATGTTGGTTGCCCCTAAGCATAATCTCCCCTGCTGGTCCCTCGCATATGTGCTCGTGGATAATTTTCTCAAAGAGCTTCCCCAGGACCGAGGTAAGACTAACAGGTCTGTAGTTTTCTGGGTCCTCCTTCCTCCCTTTTTTGAAAATGGGAACCACATTGGCCCTTTTCCAATCCTCCGGCACCTCATCAGAGCACCATGAGTGCTCATAAAGCCATGCCAGGGGTCCCGCAATGACCTCTGCTAATTCCCTCAGCACTCTGGGGTGGAGATCATCAGGACCTGCTGATTTGAACATGTCTAGACCCACCAGAAGTTCCCTGACTAGGTCCTCACTGACCCTGGGCCTGGCAGCGCCTCCCCTGGGTCCATCGGGGATCCCAGTGTGGGGGATGCCCCGGTTCCTGCTCAAAAAGATGGAGGCAAAGAAATTGTTGAAGAGGTTAGCTTTGTTGTCTGGTGTGACCACCAGATTTCCTTGCGTATCCTGCAGAGGCCCTATGTTACCCGGTACTTTTTACCCGCTATGTACTTAAAAAGGACTTCTTGTTATCCTTGATCCGGGTCGCTAGTCCCAGTTCCATCTCTGACTTGGCTTTCCTAACAGCCCCCCTACAATCTCAGGCAATGGAGGTATAATCCTCCTTGGTGGTAGCCCCTCCCTTCCATTGGGTGTACACCTCCTTTTTAGCTTTGAGACATTTGTGGATGCTTTTGGTGAGCCATGGGGACTTTTGAGCACTCCTGCCCCCTTTGATCCATGTGGGGATTATCACCCTTTGGGCTTGGAGGATCGTCTCCTTAAGGAATGACCACTCTTCCTGGACTCCCAACTCAACTACCCTCCAGGACCTCAGTGCCTCCCCAGCTAGTCTCCTTACCTCATTGAAATCTGCCCTCCTGAAGTCTAGGGCTGTTGCCTTGCTGCAGGCCTTTGACACCCTGTGCTGGATGGTGAATTCCAGTAGGTGATGATCGCTATTGCCCAGGTGGTCGAGAACTCGCAGTCCACTCACCAGGTCGTCTCCCATGGCCAGGACCAGGTCGAACAAGGCATTTCCCCTGGTGGGACTGTGTACCTCCTGGGTTAGATGGAGGTCCTGTAACTCAGCTAGGAACCTACGTGAGTGGCCAGACCCAGCTGACTGCTCTTCCCAGCAGATGTCCAGATTGTTTGGGTCACCCATGATGACCACATCCCTTGACTTAACTGCCTCCACAAGCTGACCTGAGAATTCCCGGTCCAGCTCTTCCCCCTGCTTGGGTGGCCTGTAGTAAACCCCTACCGTTAAGTCCCTTTCCCCCCCAACCCCGTTGTATACGGACACAGAGCACCTCAGTCTGCCCCTCCTCTGACCCAGTGCTGTTTGTTGAGGATGTGTATTGCTTTTTGACTCAGAGCACCACACCCCCGCCTTTCCTCCCTGTTCTATCCCTCCTGTACAGCCCATAGTCCCTGGTGTTTACTGCCCAGTCATGTATTGGATTCCACCAAGTTTCTGGGCCCCTGTCTCTTACCTGGGTATTTCTTGTGCTTGTTGTCTGTCTTGGCTGGACTGTTCTTGTGGGTGACTCTTTGTTTGGTGTTCCGTGGCTCCCTCCATCCTCAACTTTCCCTTCCCCCGATGAACCTAGTTTAAAGCCCGCCGGAGGAGATCGGCCACCCTGAAAGAGAACACACGCTTACCTTTGGGGGAGAGGTGGATCCCATCCCACCCAAGTATGTCTCTTGTCCTGAAGTATGGGTCGTGGTCCAAAAAGCTGAAGCCCGCCTCGAGACACCATTTCTGAAGCCGTAGGTTGACCTCCCTGATGCAGGACTTATGACGTCGTCCGTGTCCGCTCACTGGAAGGACAGATAAGAAGACCACCTGTGCACCTATCTCCTTCAGCTTGCTCCTCAGAGCTTGGTAGTCCTTCATCAGGTGATCGGGGCTGCTCCTGGCCACTTCATTAGTGCCCGCATGGTTTAGGACCATGGGGTAGTAATCAGTGGGCTGGATAATGGCTGGGATTATCTCCGTCACATTCTGAATCCTCACTCCAGGGAGACAGTAGACCTCATGTAACATGGTATCTTGGTGACAGATGGGACCCTCTGTACCTCTGCGGATGGAGTCGCCTATGACGAACACCCGGCATCTCTTCTTCCAGGTCAGCTTGCTTCCTTCAGCCTGTTCTGCATGTAGACTGTCCCCCTCTCCAGAGGTGTCCTCCTCTTCTTCCTCTTCCTCCAGTGCCGCCAGGGCCTCATACCTGTTACCCAGCTCGACTGGGGGAACTGGTACTGCACCACCGCGAGCAGCCCTAGCTCAGGAGGGAACCGTCTGCCATTCCGCTGTAGAGGGCACCTCCTGGGGTTCTTCTCCCTTTGGTGCTTGGCCCTGCAGGGAAAGGAAATACCCATCAATTTCATCTTAACCAGAGTCTTATCCTGCCCAAAATGGCTCCTGACCGGTGTGGCATGTGCTAGTTCCCATACCATTCTTTTAAAAGACCTGAGTACCAACAATTGACATATAATTCCATCCTCAGTTCACCCCTTTTTAACCCTGTACAATAATCCCCCTTGAATTTCATAATGGGGGTCACTCATGTGCAGATCAGGACACACCTCACAGCCCTCTAGACTCGAGTCTTCTTGTTCACAATTTTTTTAAAGCTCTTCTTCTTCATCTTGAGCTATCTTACACTGGGGTCCCATAGTAGACCCCACTAAATTCTCAAATTGCTCATCCTCAGAGGAGGTACTAGCTTCTTCCACCAGCCATCCTTCCATGCTAGGCCATCCCTTTCATTCTAACTCAGCCTGCCCAAGTTCCTCTATTACATCGTATAAGGGGGACCAGTCTCACCCAATTATCATTTCTCCATCCAATTCTGGGGCTATGCTGACTCTCATCCGGCCCCTCCTATTGACTATTCTTGCTTCCAAAAAGGCTCTTTCATATTTATCCGCCTGCCATGAATGTAGGCTTGCACCACTGAATCATGTCATGAGATACCAAATCAGCTCTAAGCAGTGTCTGTGAGCACCCGCTATCTAAAGTGACTTGCATGGGTTTGCCCGTCACCCATGCTATAACTACTGGCCTGCCCCATATGGCTATTTCATTGCTGCAGCCAAAGCTACAGTCCACAGCCTCAACTACGTTGGCTTATGACTGTTTCTCCTTGGAAGTCTGGGCCATACTACTATGTTTCCACCACTCTTGTGGACCCTGCTGTCAATAAGCTGTCAATAATAACCCTGTGGCAAATGAGTTCCACAAATTAATTACACGGGGTTTTTTAAATGTATTTCTTTGACTGATTATAAATATGTTGCTTGTGAATTCCCTTGTTCTTGTTTTACTGACAACAGGAGAGTCAAAGTGGTCTCTTTTATGCCATTAATTATTTTTTTAGGTCTCACTTCAGCTCTCCCATCCCTCTTCTCTTTTCCACATTTCCCTTAGTGCAAAAAGACCAGGCAAGGCTGACATGCTCTTGGTTCTAGCCATTTAGTCCTAACATCTATCAAAAACTCTGAACATTTTAAAATTAACTTTGATAAGAAGGAAACTTTCAGGATCCTGATCCTTCCAAGGAAGTCTGAATACAAGTTCTACCACCTCAAAGCCAATATATCCTTGTACCTATATCTTCAGTCCCACCATTATTTTAAGGGTTCTCATCATTTGCAAACACTTGTCTCTTGCATGTGGGAGGGTTCTACTGGGGTTTCCCACTGCCTGCTGGCTATGATGTGGTGCTTTATTACTTACTTAGTCTAAGAAGTTGTGTGACACTGGGACTGCTACAAGGAGGAATTCAAAGGGCTACAATGCTCTGTACAACTTGGAAAGTCACTCAGTTGTCATTAGCTGTTTTTAATTATGTCAATAGAGGATTTATGTCCTCTAATTTACATGAGCCAAGAATGTGATGTGGCCCTTAGGACACAGATTCTGATTCTGCTTTAGCTGCAAGTCCTGTCATTACAATTATGGGCCAGCTGTGATGGTTATTTCATTGCTTTCACTTGCAGTCAAAACCAAATGTGTTTGGGCATGAAATAGACATAAGTTACAGACCTATTGATCCATCATGTCTATTAACTGTGGATAGCCAAGCACGCAAGCCAGCAGTGCCCAATCACAGAAAATAAGTTACCCAACAAAACCCTCTGAAATTGCTTGAAGCCAAAGGAAATACATGTGTCTTTAGAATGAGAGAGTGGGTGTGTCAACATGTGCATTTGATATGGGAGCAGTTTACTCATGAGTAAACTACTTGTGAGTAAACACTTCTGGGCAAGCATCTACACGTACAGGGAAGCAGGAGTAGATTAGTTGCTAACGGCAGCAAACTGCTCCTGCTTCCTGGGGCCTTGCAATGGGCCCCTGCCACCACCAGGGGGAGCTCTATGCTCCCTCTGGGTGCTAGCCCAGGAGACAGCTGTGTCCTAGCTGGGGCGGGGACCTTGCACTCTGCTGTCAGGGCAGGAACAATGTCCCCCTGCCCCGGTTACAGGGAGGTCCTGGCCCCAGCTTCCCAACTGGGGGCAGGGGATTTGGAAAGAGCTGCGGGGGTGGGGAGCATGTCCCAGCCCCTGTCTTGATCTGCTGGTGGGGCAGCTATCAGCTAGCTTGGGAAAGGGAGCTGGGACCTACCCCACCCCTGCAGCTCTTTCCAAGCCCCATGCCTCAATCACCCAATTGGGGCACAAGGCTGGGACCTGCCCCTGACCAGGACAGTTCCCATCCTCCGCTCCACAATCATGGGGCTGGAGCTGGAGATCCTGTTCCCTGCTCAGGTCTGGAATCATAGTTGTGGGGCTCAGGCTGGGAGATCAGGATACCCCAGCCCCCGTTCCCTGTTCATGATCTCAGAGTGGGGGTGCTCGGACCAAGGCAGCAGAACATAGTCCTCGCCCAGGCCCCAGTTGCAGAGCCCACCCCAGCAGCAGGCAGCTCCCAGGGGCAGGAAGCAATCTCTGGCCCCCTGGTGGCTGGCTGACCAGGAGCAGATTTGCTCCTGGTTAGGTGTCTGCACAAGTGCTACTGTGCAGTAAACAATTGCAAGTAAATTTACTTCTGATTAGCAAGGATTACTATGCAGCAAGCATGTGCATGTGTAGACATACATGCTTACTGTGTAGTAAACTATGCTACTGTGCAGTAAAGTGTCTCATGTAGACACACACAAGTAGATAAAAAAAATGCATTATAGTGCCTTACCTGTTCAGTTGTGGTGTCCATCAATCATAATGAGGTGGGAGGCACTGGTTTACATGGCTTTGAAAATCTCAACCTGTTTCTTGTGTGAAAAGGAAAAATGCCAAGCTATAGCTGAACAGAAGTTATACCTGCAGATTACTGTATCTTGAGTCTCAAAAGCAGTCTAGAACATGCAGTAAAACTGATGGAGAGTTACATTTTGTTTAGTTTGTTTTCCTTTACAGCAGATTAGTTTTCAGAGTTAATGGGACAAGAGGAAAACAATTTTGAGAAAAAAACCCCAACATTTTGAAGATGCATGCTTGTTTAAAATTGACCCATTGTTCACATCCTGTGAAATTTTCATGAAATTTTCCCCAAATCATACTCATTTTTTAATATATTGAAACATCTGTTTCCTTATCCTTAAAGTGGCTATTTAATATATGAAACTTAAATAGCCAGTCTTAAAAATAATTTGGATATACATTTTCACCAACTATGGAGAAACATGTTTATGGAGAAAACTTGCATAAAAAGAAAATTTCCAATGTTGCAAAAACTTACCATTTGGGGGGAAAAAGTCATTTTTCAATGGGAGAAAAAGAGTGTTTTGCATGAAAAAGAATCAGTATGAGATGGGGGCCACTAGTTTAGGTGGCTTTGAAAATCTCAACCTGTTTTTTTGTGTGAAAAGGAAAAATGCCAAGCTATACCTGAACAAAAGTTATACCTGCAGCATACTGTACCTTAAATCTCAAAAGCATTTTAATTCTAGGGAAGATGCTCCCTTGGTTTTTAGCTCGATGGGCATGTCTATACATGCATTTGCTCCAGCCTAGATTTACTGTGTAGTAAAATACTGTTTTGAGTAGGTGTCTACACATGCAGGAATTCGGGAGCAGATTTGCTCCCAGTTCCTGGCAGCCCTGCAGTGTTCTCCTGTGACCACTGTGGGGAGATCCAGCCTCCCCCTGGGTGCTAGCACAGAGGCTAGCAGGGAGCATGTCCCCCTACCCTGGCAGCAGAGAGCTCCTGGCCCTGGCTCCCCAATCAGAGGCACTAGCTTCTAGCTTGCCCCACCAGCAGATTGGGGCGGGGGGCTGGGACCTGACCCACCCCTGCCGCTCTTTCTAAGCCCTGTGCCTGAATCACCCAATCAAGGCATGGGGCTGGGACCTACCCCTTACCACAACAGTTGCTGGTCAGCCCCAGGCTATGCCGGGAAGTCTGCATGTGCAGCTCAGAGCTGGCTGGGGAATGCCTGGAACAGGACTGTTCCCAACTGCCTTCAGGCTGCACGTGCTGGGAACTATGCCCGTGCAGTGAGCTCCCAGCCCCTGCTCCATGATTGCAATAGGGTTCGCAGAGTGGAGGGTGGAGAGCTTTCTCCCTACCCAGATCCGTGAGCACAGAGCTGTCAGGGGGAACAGGCTGGGGAGCTTATGGAGCTGGGGGGTACAAGCTCCCCAGCCTGTTCCCTCACCAGCAGGGAGCTCCCAGTGCCAGCTCCATGATGGCAGAGCCACTGCTGGGAGATACTCATCTCCCAGCCTGAGCTCCAGGCTGGCAGGGTCTTGGTTTGGGAGATAAGGATCTCCCAGCCCCTGCTGTGTGATCACAATCTGGAAGCAGTGGACTTGAAGCTCCCTGCTGCTGGGTAAGGGGACATAGTCCTCCCCCCACCTCTCCTCCCCCCCTGGCTCCTGTCGCAGACTGGTAGAGAGCTGACTGGGAGCAGATTTGGCTCCCAGCCAGGTGTCTACAAGAGCGCTATGGTGCTGTTACTAATGCTGAGTAAATTTGCTACTTGCATTTGCAGATAGCAAATTTACTCAGAATTAGGGAGATCTAGTGTGAAATAAGCATGTGCATGTGTAGACCCACATGCTTACTTCACAGTAAACTATGTTAATTCACCATTAAGCATCTTATGTAGATGCACCTGATGACAAGGAGAGAGGCCAGTCATAAACATCCCTCTGGAGGGTTTTGGCCAGCTTGTGACAATCTATTCAACCCCACTACACTATTCCATTCCTTCATCATTTGGACGGAAGAACATGTAGATGGGAGCCAGATGCTTATCACTTCTTTCTCCTGTGCCAAATCATCTGTGGACGTGACTTGAAACAATCCCCCTAACTCACGTCTTCCTCGACCCCACGCAATTACATCAATGAGAGCTCAGCTTAGGCAATCCCCAGTGTCATGTAATCAGGTTTTACAGTCTGTTGCGAGCACAATAAAATCTTTACTACAGTAGATGTCTAGCATTTTCGAACCCTGTCCTGAAAAATAACAGGCTCATTATGGGGGAACTAGTTAACGATTACAAGTTTGTGCAAGTTTTACTGAAGCCAAAGGTCAAATTCAGAGGTGAACAAGTTGTCCAAGAATAAACCAGAGGGTACTTGTGCATGACACTCCTGGCTTTTGCTGGTCCACTTATATGGTGCTTAGGAATCACTGAGTGAGCCTCCCTGTCCTGTCCCCAGATCACTGGCAGCAGCTTCTCCTCCAGCCTGGCCTTATTTTACTGTCTTTTAAAGATCTACTTGCAGTGCAGATGTAAGTGCCTGTGAAAGGACTTTGGGTAAGAGAGATATCTTGTATTAGACCAACTCAATAGTTGGAAAAATTGTCCTTTGTGAGCTTTCGGGCACAAACACCATATGAACAACAGAAGGTGCATTCCTTGCTCCAGCAGATAGGAGCAGAAGCTCAGTCCTCAGTCTCTCAGGGATCAGTCCCTGTCATTACGGTCATATGAGCTATATGTCTACCAGCAATGGGCAGAAATCATCAACTCATTCTCTCTTGGCATCATGAATTTTCCTTTTTATTTTTTAAGGTGAATGAATACATTGATGAAGAAACTAATAGTAGCATAGTGCTAGGCATTATGTAAGCAAGCACTGGGTGAATTCTCCTCACACAACTCTACCAGTGCCTCCTCTTGCTAAGCCAAGAGCAACACTTAATTATGGAGTGGGGCCTCTCTCTCCAGATGCTAATAGAAATCAGAAGTGTTTCATGGCAGCTTTTTTGGTGTCCACTTAAGGAGAGGATATGCCCAATAAATTCATTATAAGTGGGATCCTTTCTGATTTTTAGCCAGGAGCTGATACTCTGTCCAGCTGCAGCATCTGAGTAAGTCCCTTTTGTTTCAATGTGAATTGCTGTGTGGCCTGTGGTGAAAAGACAGTGCTTCTGGAAGTCTAGAGATGAAAAGTCAGTGCCGTAATCCACAGTAACAAGCAGTACCTATGCTCTCTGCCTTTCTTCATGTGCTTCTTTCTCCCATTAAACACCTATGTTCATTCTGACAGAGGCATGATCAAAAAACCCCAAAATAAGATAAGGAAGCAGCATGATCTACTGGGTCAAGAGGCAGAAGACCTAGGCTCTATCTCTGCTGCCCACCCCTCAGCAGGTTATTTTACATCTTTTCTGCCCCCCAGGGGATTCTTCTGGCCTCTTCAGACCATAACTTCTGTAACTATATCTCATTCTGTCTTGCATGTTAAATCATCAGTACTTAGCACAACAGGCCTCAGGGTGCTACTGTATTATGAACAATAATAAAATGATAAGGGCTAGAGGAAAGGAGGGGTTAATCATGGAAAGACTCAGGGCCTGGGGCAGCCAGAAAGGACTTGAAATCCAGGATAAAAATCATGGTTCGAGGTGTGGCAGGAAGACTCCCAGTCTGTGTGGGAGAAATGGAAGCTGCTAGCTGGAGAGCAGTAGCAAAAGACATACAGGCTTATCTTGAGCCACACAATGAGAGATCTCACTGCTTCAAAGGGGACATTGTGCAAGCCAAGGACTTCACTCCACTATCTGGGATAACAGCAATCTACCTTGTTTCTATAAACTAAGCCAGGCTGTCAGCAGGGCACACCTTTTGCAGGCTGACCTGATCTCCCCTCCAAGTGCGGGGCCCAGAGGAGAGACGTTACTATCAGACAATGAATTTCACAATTTTCCAAGCTCCTCCAAGCAGAAGACTTTGGCTTTTTTTTGGAGTACCGTCCACAGCCAAAGGGCAATATTATAAATGTGGAGCATGTGAGCCAAAGGCTAGCAGAGTCAACCAGATTTTTTAGATCAGTTCCCATAGGCTTTGGATCCAGCCTTAAAATCAACTTCAATCTATTCCTGGTCCCCCAGAAAAAGAAGTATCTTTTTATGCATATCTAGTTGATAAACAGTGTCCTTTTGCACATGTAGATCTGCAGTGGTCTACATAAACTAGAACCTGGTCCAACAAAATGTGTTGCTATACTCTGCAAATGGTGCTCAGCTTTTAACAAGATCCCTCCCTCCCCACAGTGCAGTCAGAATAGGAAGGAAATTGTCCATTCCGATCTTTTTATCCCTTTCCACAGCAAACTGGGATCCTGGATTATGTCTCCACCCTTGCTTGCTTGGGGCATGCTTCTCCACACATGCTTCTACAGTCTTAAAGTAGAAAATGTTGCTAATTGCAAAGAAAGAGTGGACCATCTAGAAGAACATGGGCAGTTTATAGTTTCATAGTTTTAGGGTCGGAAGGGACCTAATAGATCTTCTAGCCCGAC
Source organism: Alligator sinensis (assembly GCF_000455745.1). Classification (NCBI taxonomy): domain Eukaryota; kingdom Metazoa; phylum Chordata; order Crocodylia; family Alligatoridae; genus Alligator; species Alligator sinensis. The sequence goes on along the minus strand of NW_005842647.1, from coordinate 164,408 downwards.
CCCCCGCCAGGGCAGGAGAACAACAAAAGAACCCTAAACAAAAAACAGGACTCAAATGAGTCCAGCCAGGTAGGTATCCAG